>NC_058084.1:143569958-143870042 GCF_014858855.1 Bufo gargarizans
GCCGCTCTAAGACCATGATGCCCCACTGTGCCTCGCCGATCTGTGCCCTCATCTCCTTCCTGCCATGCGATCCGCCCCCTCCCCGCCCCCTGCATTAATTTTCTGTCCGCCCCTCCGCCCCTCCTGTAGTTTGTACCCCCGATTTATCCCCCCCTCCCTTCCAGCGCTGCCCCCGATTCCCCATTCTGTGTGTGATGGCGGCGGCTCCATTCCTGAGCCGCCGCCATCAGCAGAGTGTCAGCTCTATGCTGACACTCTCCTGTAACCCCATAGATGCCGCGGTTGCGGCATCCATGAGGTTAACAGAGGGAGGGAGCTCCCTCTCTCCACCATCGGGGCTGCAGCGCTGTGATTGCAGCACCCGATGGTTGCCATGGCAACCGGACGCTTTGCAAAAGCGTCCGGTTGCCATGGCAAAGGTGTCCAGTGCTGCCACCTACAGGCAATCTGGAAGTACTATACTTTGGAATGCAAGAGCATTGCAAAGTATAGTACAACTATCAGCCCCACTGGATCTTCAAGATCCAAGAGGGAACTGATAAAAAAAAAATGTGAAAATAATAAAAGTAAAAATAAATCAATAAATAAAAAAATGTAAATAAAAAAAGACATTGCCTTTTCCTATAAAAAAATGAAAAAATAAAATAAAATACACATATTAGGTGTCACCGCGTCCGTAACGACCGTCTCTATAAATATATCACATGATGGACCCCGTCCGATAAACACCATAAAAATTAAATTAAAAAAACAGTGCCAAAAAAGCTATTTTTGTCACCTTACATCACAAAAAGTGCAACAGCAAGCGATCAAAAAGGCTTATGACCCCCAAAATAGTACCAATCAAACCGTCACCTCGTCCCGCAAAAAATGATTCCCTATTTAAGACAATCGCCCAAAAAATAAAAAATATATGGCTCTCAGACTATAGAGACACTAAAACATCATTTTTTGGGTTTCAGAAATGCTATTATTGTGTAAAACTTAAATAAATAAGAAAACGTATACATATTAGGTATTGCCACGTCCGTAACGATCTTCTCAATAAAACTATCACATGACCTAACTCCTCAGATGAACGCTGTAAAAATAAATAAATGAAAACTGTTCCAAAACAGCCAATTTTTGGGTCACCTTGCCCCATAAAGTGTAATAATGAATGATCAAAAAATCCTATGTACCCAAAAATGGTACCAATAAAAACCTCAACACTTTCTGCAAAAAACGAGCCCCTGCACAAGACGATCGGCAGAAAAACAAAAAACATATGGCGTTCAGAAAACCAATCCAGCACAATCTACCTTCCAAAAACCATATGGCATTCCTTTCCTTCTGCGCCCTGCCGTGTGCCCGTACAGCAGTTTACGATCATATGTGGGGTGTTTCTGTAAACCGCGGAATCAGGGTAATAAATATTGAGTTTTGTTTGGCTGTTAACCCTCAATGTGTTAAAGAAAAAAAATATATAAAATGGAAAATCTGCCAAAAAAGTGAAATTTTTAAATTTCATCTCCATTTTCCTTTAATTCTTGTGGAACGCCTAAAGGGTTAACAAAGTTTGTAAAATCAGTTTTGAGTAACTTGAGGGGTGCAGCTTCTATATTGGTGTCATTTATGGGGGTTTCCACTATGTAAGCCCCACAAAGGGACTTCAGACCTGAACTGGTCCTTTAAAAGTGGGTTTTGGAAATTTTCTTTAAAATTGTAAGAATTGCTTCTAAACTTCTAAGCCTTCTAACGTCCTAAAAAAATAAAATGACATTTCCAAAATGATGCCAACATAAAGTAGACATATGGGGAATGTTAAGTAATAAATATTTTATTAGGTATCACTTTCTGTTTTAGAAGCAGACAAATTTAAATTTGGAAAATTGTGAATTTTTCAATTTTTTTTGTAAATTTGGGATCTTTTCATAAATAAAGGTGAAATATATTGACTCAAATATATGACTATCATGAAGTACAATGTGTCACGAGAAAACAATCTTAGAATGGCTTGGATAAGTAAAAGTGTTCCAAAGCTATTACCACATAAAGCGACACATGTCAGATTTGTAAATTTTGACCTGGACACTGGGGCATCAATGACCCTTGGTCATGAAAGGGTTAACCAAAGCCCAACCCTACAGAATATCTGTGTGTATATTTTGATCTGGAAACTTGTATCGACGAAAGTTCTGACATGCCCTCTTGTATTTTACAATGTATTAACCCTTTCATGACCAAGGGTCATTGATGCCCCAGTGTCCAGGTAAATTTTATATAAAACTGACATGTGTCACTTTATGTGGTAATAACTTTAGAACACTTTTATTTATCCAAGCCATTCTGAGATTTTTTTCTCGTGACACATTGTACTTCATGATAGTCATAAATTTGAGTCAATATATTTCCCCTTTATTTATGAAAAAATCCCAAATTTACCAAAAAGTTTGAATTTTCAAAATTTCTATTTCTCTGCTTTTAAAACAGAAAGTGATTCCTCATAAAATATTTATTACTTAACATTTCCCATATGTCTACTTTATGTTGGCATCATTTTGGAAATGTCATTTTTATTTTTTGGGGATGTTACAAGGCTTAGAAGTTTAGAAGCAATTCTTAAAATTTTTACGAAAATTTCTAAAACCCACTTTTTAAGGACCAGTTCAGGTCTGAAGTCACTTTGTGGGGATTACATAGTGGATACCCCCATAAACGACCCCATTGTAGAAACTACACCCCTCAAGTTACTCAAAACTGATTTTACAAACTTTGTTAACTCTTTAGATGTTCCACAAGAATTAAAGGAAAATGGAGAATACATTTCTAAATTTCACTTTTTTGGGAGATTTTCCATTTTATTAAATTTTATTCTTTAACACATCGAGGGTTAACAGCCAAACAAAACTCAATATTTATTACCCTGATTCTGCGGTTTACAGAAACACCCCACATGTGATCGTAAACTGCTGTACGGGCACATGGCAGGGCGCAGAAGAAAAGGAATACCGTATGGCTTTTGGAAGGCAGATTTTGCTGGACTGGTTTTTAGATGCCATGTCCCATTTAAAGCCCCCCTGATGCACCCATCCAGTAGAAACTCCTAAAAAGTGACCCTATTATGGAAACTGGGGGATAAGGTGCCAGATTTATTGGTACTATTTTTATCGAGCATGTTGTTACGGACGCGCCAATACCTAATATGTACACTTTTTTTTCACAATTTTTCACTTTTTTTACACAATAATGGCATATTTGAAATAAAAAAAATATGTTTTAGTGTCTCCATGTTCTGAGAGCTATAGTTTTTTTTATTTTTTTGAGCGACTTTCTTATGTAGGGTCTCATTTTTTGCGGGATGATGTGACGGTTTTATTGGTACCATTTTGTGGGACATACGCCTTTTTGATCGCTCGGTGTTGCACTTGTTGTGGTGCAAGGTGACAAAAATACTTTTTATTTTTTATGGTGTTTATCGTACGGGGTTGATTATGTGATATATTTATAAAGACTGTCGTTACGGACGCGGTGATACATAATATGTCTAGTTCTCTTTTTCTTTTTAATTTTTTTATAGGAAAAGGCAATTTATTTTTTTAAATTACATTTTTATTTATTTATTTATTTTTACTTTTATTATTTTCACTATTTTTTATCAAGTCCCACTTGGATCTTGAAGATCCAGTGGGGCTGTTGTCTGTACTATACTTTGCAATGCTTTTGCACTGCAAAGTACAATACTATCAAATGTCCTGTAGATGGCAACACCGGGCGCTTTTGCAAAGCAATGCTTTGCAATGCTTTTGCAACCATCGGACGCTGCAATCACAGCGCAGCAGCCCCGATGGTTGAGAGAGGGAGCCCCCTCCCTCTATTAACCCCATGGATCTAAAGGGTTACAGCAGAGTGTCAGCATACAGCTGAGACTCGCTGCTGATGTCGGGGGCTCAGGAATGGAGCCGCCGACATCAAATAAAGCAGGGGGACCGCATTGGGGGCAGGAGGCACAGATAGGGGGCAGCACTGTAAAGGGGGGGCATGGCCAGCAGGAGGGGGCACATTTGGGGGTCTGATGCATGCATGGGGGGAGGAGGCGGACCGCATCAGGGGTACAAAAAATGGATGGGGGGCCGGGGATCGCATCGGAGGCCGGGCTCACAGGAGGGGTGGGGAGGTAGGAGGTGCACAGGAAGGGGGCAAAGATCGGGGGCACAGATGGGGGTGCTTCATTACACATTACCTGATTTCAGGCTCTGATCTGCAAAGCGCAGATCAGAGCCTGAAACCGGCATTTTAACACTGCCGCGATCCAATTGGTTAGTCTGCACAGACTAACCAATCGGATCGATTGCCGGCAAGGGGCCACTCTGATTGGTCCCTTGCTGGCATTACTAGACTGTATGCTGTCCGTGACGGCAGCAGGGCAGGGGCAGAAGCTTTAATCCAAGCGCGATTAAAGAGCTGGCTTGACGTCTATACACGTGGTAGCTTGCACGGGGTATGTGCAGCTATCACGTATATATACAGATTGCAGTCGGTAAGAGGTTAAAGATAAGGGGATCTCTTTGGTGGCGAGTTATTATGAGTATCTATTATATTGGACTTTCCTATTCCCGAGATATTCAAAAGTCTTGGTTTCAGGAAATTCATAATTTGAGAGTATGGTATAAAACGCTGTCGGCCTAAATTAAATTTCTCCCGGCATTCTTCCAAGGAGAGGTACCTATGGTCCCATGGCTCTATAAGATCCTGAACCATTGTCCTTCCAATGGCGAAATAGGCTATTTTGAAATGCTCTGTGGGAATTCTGGATGACCCCATGGAGAAAGGTATTTGGATAATAGAAAGGGAAGTCCCTCTCTCACTACCTTATAGGCAGCAAAAGTGTCTTAAAAAATCATATATTGTTTGACTGCGGGGGCAAGTTGGGCGTATCTTATGTGCTGGAGTACTGGTAGGACACAGGGGTTGCCAGCTGGTGCACCAGCTCATAATTAGAGTAGTAGTTTGATTGTTGTAACTTGAGACGAGCGAATTTCAGGTTATGAAATTCATTCACGCTTCGTTCACTGGTAAAAAGTGAATTGCGTTATGGACCACGCATAACGCAATTTGCTGATAGCATGCATAACGGAATGCCTTTAGAAGCATTCCGTAATAATAGAAGTCTATGAGCTGCGTTTTGCAGCCCATAGACTTCTATTATGATGGAATGAATAATAGAAAGCCTCTAAAGGCATTCCGTTATGTATTCCTTCATAGAATTCATAGAATTACGTTATGGTCCGTGATAACAGAATCCATAACGCAATTCACCTTTTACCAGTAAATTAAGTGTGAACGAATTTCTAAATATGAAATTCGGTCTTCTGTAGTTATAACCAATCTATACAGTGGTGAAAAAGGCTAGCCAAATTATACACCCTTATATTCGTTAAATTAATAACTCCTTTATCCTTCATCATTTCATGAGTGCTATCTGTGGTAGTTTGTTAGCCCAAATCATTTTATTAAATGCAGCGTAAAGCCTGTTCATGTCCGTGTGTTTAAGGAGATGGGGATAGGGTGAAGTATTCTCCCAAAACTGACCATTTTTATTATGGCACTGCCCTAGTAGTAATCAGGGTAGCTTAGTCCATCTGCCTATTTCCGTTGAAATTGTATGAATTAATAGGGATAGTTAAATGTATATACTGATTCTAGTGTTCTCCCAATTTTATTTCCTAAATAAGTAATACAGGTCTTAGCTAATGCTACTGGAATGGCATTTCCTGGTGTTCACTTTAAAACCTGACTGGTTACCAAAATCAGAAAGACAGAGAAAGAGGGTTGGGACCTCCACACACAGATTAGAAAGAAATATCAATATATCATCTGCAAACAAAGCGTTTTTGACCCACTGTGACCCTATCTGGGGTTCAATCGATCGAAAAGTATAAGGAACATCTAGATAATGGTGTAGCAGGGCAGTAAATCCCATACGAGATAACACTGCTCCCATCCATCCTCATCACACATTGTCAAACACTTATATTATAGGTATATTTTTATGTGGTCTAACACTGTCAGCACCCTCCTAATATTTGACACAGCAGAATGACCCTTAATAAAGACCACCTGACTATGTTATATTAACCTGGGTGGTTGAGTTTAATTTCAGATCGGCTGATAGGAAGAAGCAAGCATGGGGTCTTTACCCGGTTTTGGGAGGATCTTGACGCGGTATTCACCTCAGTGGGTATTGACTTCCCTTCTAGATAGCCATTAAAAAATGTTGGAAACAAGGGGAGATTTGATTAACATCTTAAAATGTTCACCAGTGAACCTGTCAGACCCTGGCACTTAATGTGCCTTAAAGTGTAACTATCATTCATATTTTTTTTTATGTATAGGGGTAGTGATACTGACCATTTTTTGTTATATACTTTAATTACTGAAATCGTAAATTTTCATTAGAAAAATAGCTCTAAAGTGGGCAAATATACTGTCTTCTATTTACATAACACAGTCAGTGTTGAGCAAGTCTCCACAGTTATGTAAACAGAGGAGCGTTGCTAAGGCTCAAAATGTGCCACTTTAGAGCTATTTTTCTAATAGAAATGTACAATTTCAGTAATTAAAGTATATTACAAAAATGGTCAGCATCACTGCCCCTATACATTACAAAAATAAAAAAAGAATGACAGTTACACTTTAGGGGGGCTGGCACACAGCGCAGTTCTGCCATGCTTTCAAGATGCATTTTTTTTTTATTATAGCTAGCTGAAATTAATTAAATCATTTCCACAATGCAGAACACCAGGCTTTAATGAGGCTGCTAAACTGGCTAAATTGAAAACTGCATCCTGAATGCATGTCAGAACTGCAATGTTTGCCAGCACCCTAAGGCTTTTGATAGCCAGTTAAAGTTCCTCTTCCGAGATTGGGGAGCTCAGGAGGTCCCTTTCCTCCTAGGTCAAGACTGGTAAACTGATGAAGTCCAGCAACCGGTCTGGTGTCTGGGCCAGAGGAGAGTCACTGGCATATAAGTGGGACTAAAAGAGAAGCAGGATGTAATTTACCTTTTTTGTGTGACAGTGTAAAACCCCATCCATGTCTCTCAAGGTTTGAATACAAACCATCATAAAGCCACTCCTAGCCAGATTTGCCAGTAGATGTCTTGCTTTGTTACCAAATCAAAAAGTCTAGCCACAGCTCATATAAATGCTATGTGTAATGGACCGTTTCAGCAGACAAGGGGTTAAAATCCGTTTAGGCGATATGCCCCTTTCTGAGAGACAGGCACAGCTACTGCAGAACACCAAACTCTCGAACTGGATACAAAATAGCACTCCAAACTGGAACCTCGCGAATAGCTGCCAGCAGACGAACAGGAAAAGCATACAATCAGCTTACACTCCTGGCAATCAGTCTCTAACAGCATACAGGGAATCCCCCCAATAACGAGACAAGGCTCCGTGTTGAGGGTCAAGCAGTGGTCTGACGTGCTGGCACACCCAGTCTGGTTTTTATTACAGTTGTTTGCAAATACAGGACAGATACAACACATCCCCACAATGCATCATGGTTTCCTCCTCTCTGTCCCGGAGACAACCGACGGCAATCCAATTATCTCTCAGGACAAAGGGAGATCACCAATACACATGTGGAGACAACAGGACAGACATCACCATTTAAACACACAATGGAACAATAGAAACACACCCACACAAAATCCTCCCCTCTGCCGGTGATGATCATTGAACACAATGGCGAATATAATTATCAAAGGCAGAGAAATACAGTTTTATAAAACATATCACAAGAACCCCAAAACATGCAATAACCCCATAACCAATATATCCTCAGAACCGGGGGATCCGGGTGAACCACATATCCAAAATTCACCCACATCCGTTCAGTAGTTTGGAAGATACAGTTTTATGCCAGTTACACCGAAAATATACAAGTTATACAGAAAATAGTCACTAATAAATGTGTCCCCTGTTTGGTAGTTTCAAACTACTGAATGATGTCTCTGTGCACCAAATACAGGCAAGATAGCACCGTGTTGAAAAGTCAGAACAGTGTCTGTGAGTTAAAATGGCCACTATCTATTGTTCTCACCATGTGCTTCATCCAAGCAAGTAAGGAAAATGATGCAATCCAGGGACAGAGGGCTCAGTCCCAAGTGCCTTAAGACCCAATAACTTAAGGGACCATAATCCCAGGGCAGGAGGCTGGCAAACAGCCCCCTCCAAAACACCGTGGCGAGGTTGGTTTCGCCACACTATGCTGTTTGCTAGGCCTGCTTAGAAATAGGACAGAGCTACAATAAAAATGTGGTATATGTTTGTCTCAACAAGGAGCTTTATATACCCAGTTTAGTAGAGATATCTTTCTTCAATTTAGCTACATAAAAGATAATTTGTCCTCTGATTACTACCTTTGTTGTGCTCCACTAAGCAGATGCGAAATATGTACTTAGTTATTAGATTCTAACTCGAACCACCATCCCTTCAATAATTTATGAAAGTTCTCATCTCCGGCCAAATAAGAGGGGAACTGCCAAAGAAAATTCAAACCTCAGGGTTGGTTATCTCTTATTTCTAGTAGCACAGAAGAATAGTCTAATATTATCAGATCCTGTCACGGCGGACATACACTTAGTATCAAAGATAACACACCAACCAGGCTCTGGACGAGAGACAGGGGAAGGGTCACCTCCTAGCTTATCCCTGCCCTCTTTCCCTGCACTGCTCAGCCCACAGCAGACCTTAAAGGTAGGTGTACTAGTGTCCTCCAGCCTAGGCTAACAAAAACCCTGAATTCTCTAAGATGGTGAAGTGGGGAAATGGGAGCAGTCTGCTCGCACAGAACCTGGATGGACAAGAAGACACAAACAACCGAACAAGCAATGACACTTATCTCTGAGAGCAGGAACAGACAGCCAACCTTCTCTCCAAACTTCCCAGACAGAATGAACAGTATAATCCGCTCAGAACACTGGGCAGTGTGCTATTTAACCTAAAGACCCCACCCAGTGCACCTGGCTGACCTCCGCACATGGTCAGAGTGGGACAGATCCTCAATCTCAGAGACAAACAGCCTAGGCATCAGAGATCTGCATAAGAATATATAATCTATTTCAGGCATGGTCAACCTGCAGCCTTCCAGCTTTTGCAAAACTACTACTTCCATCATGCCCTGCTGTAGGCTGATAGCTGTAGGCTGTCCGGGAATGCTGGGAATTGTAGTTTTGCAACAGCTGGAGGGCCGCAGGTTGGGCATCCCTGATCTATTTTATACCATGATTGATGAGAATTAGAATAGAATGTACAGTGGGATGCGAAAGTTTGGGCAACCTTGTTAATCGTCATGATTTTCCTGTATAAATCGTTGGTTGTTACGATAAAAAAATGTCAGTTAAATATATCATATAGGAGACACACACAGTGATATTTAAGAATTGAAATGAAGTTTATTGGATTTACAGAAAGTGTGCTATAATTGTTTAAACAAAATCAGGCAGGTGCATAAATTTGGGGACCACAAAAAAGAAATGAAATCAATATTTAGTAGATCCTCCTTTTGCAGAAATTACAGCCTCTAAACGCTTCCTGTAGGTTCCAATGAGAGTCTGGATTCTGGTTGAAGGTATTTTGGACCATTTCTCTTTACAAAACATCTTTAGTTCATTCAGGTTTGATGGCTTCCGAGCATGGACAGCTCTCTTTAAGTCACACCACAGATTTTCAATTATATTCAGGTCTGGGGACTGAGATGGCCATTCCAGAACATTGTACTTGTTCCTCTGCATAAATGCCTTAGTGGATTTTGAGCAGTGTTTAGGGTCGTTGTCTTGTTGAAAGATCCAGCCCCGGCGCAGCTTCAGCTTTGTCACTGATTCCTGGACATTGGTCTCCAGAATCTGCTGATAGTGAGTGGAATCCATGCGTCCCTCAACTTTGACAAGATTCCCATCTCTGCACTGGCCACACAGCCCCACAGCATGATGGAACCACCACATTTTACTGTAGGTAGCAGGTGTTTTTCTTGAAATGTTGTGTTCTTTTTCCTCCATGCATAACGCCCCTTGTTATGGCCAAATAACTCAATTTTAGTTTCATCATTCCACAGCACCTTATTCCAAAATGAAGCTGGCTTGTCCAAATGTGCTTTAGCCCACCTCAAGCGGCACTTTTTGTGCTGTGGGCGGAGAAAAGGCTTCCTCTGCATCACTCTCGCATACAGCATCTCCTTGTGTAAAGTGCCCCGAATGGTTGAACGATGCACAGTGACTCCATCTGCAGCAAGATGATGTTGTAGGTCTTTGGTGCTGGTCTGCGGGTTGACTCTGACTGTTCTCACAATTCGTCGCTTCTGTCTATCCGAGATTTTTCTTGGTCTGCCACTTCAAGCCTTAAAGGGAACCTGTCACCAGTTTTATGGTGTCCTAACTAAGGGCAACATAAATAAGTGACTGATTCGCTTAGTAAAATGCTGGGTCACTTTCTTTAATTGACCCAGTCAATCTGCCAACATCTTGTATTGAAAAGCTGCAGCTGATAATGATGAGTCCTGAATATTCATGAGCTCCTGACTCTCCCCACCCACCAGCTGCTGAGTGACAGTTTGTTTCCATAGGAATCAGCAGCAGGGGGCAGGGGAGTGGCTATAGCTCTGAATTAAATATACGCTGGACTCGATGACCTCACGCTGGACTCCAATCAGCTCATTAGCATGCGGCATGTGGCATCTTTGTGTGTATATTATGAGGTAACCATCTGTCACACCAGTAAGTGAATACATCTAAGGCACTTTTTAGTAGTTAATGATTGTATATAATTAGTTAGATTATAATCAAATATCCACATGACAGGTTCCCTTTAACTTGAGCTGAGCCTGTGGTCTTCCATTTCCTCAATATGTTCCTAACTGTGGAAACAGACAGCTGAAATCTCTGAGACAGCTTTCTGTGTCCTTCCCCTAAACCATGATGGTGAACAATCTTTGTCTTCAGGTCATTCGAGAGTTGTTTTGAGACCCCGATGTTGCTCCTCTTCAGAGAAAATTAAAAGAGGAGGGAAACTTACAATTGACCCCCTTAAATACACTTTCTCATAATTGGGTTCACCTGTGTATGTAGGTCAGGGATCACTAAGCTTACCAAGCCAATTTGAGTTCCAATAATTAGTTCTAAAGGTTTTGAATCAATAAAATGACAACAGTGCCCAAATTTATGCACCTGCCTAATTTTGTTTAAACAATTCTAGCACACTTTCTGTAAATCCAATAAACTTAATTTCACTTCTCAAATATCACTGTGTGTGTCTCCTATATTATATATTTAACTGACATTTTTTATTGTAACAACCAACGATTTATACAGGAAAATCATGACGATTAACAAGGTTGCCCAAACTTTCGCATCCCACTGTATATTTTCGTCCCTCTGGATTATGTAATTGCCAAGCATCACAAATGTCTGTATCTTGGATAAAAGGTGAAAGAACACTGTACCTGGGCTTTCCTGGAATTCTACAGGGAGGTGTACTGTGTCGATCTTCATGCAGGTATTGATTACAGCATTAAAATCACTGCCTATTTTGTGTGATACCTGGTCAGTGCACCAGCTGAGCATGTAATATGTGGCAAAAGTTTTTATTGTCATCATTCAGGACATAAACATATAAACTTAAATCATCAGATTATCAGTTTGACCCAGGAGATAGATAGATAGATATGAGCAATTCTATCATGGTTATGTGACGCGACTGTGCAAGGAATCCCTTTGCGGAGAAGGATTAGTACTCCTGCCTTTGCATCACTGGCCGGAAATCCAAAGATCTGGCCTACTCTTAATCTTTGCATCCACCAGAAATCACTCTCTGACAGGTGGGATTCCTATGTCTGCTTTAAGACAGTGTAGGTGTCGCAGGACCATGACCCTCTTATTAGGGGACCTGAACTTTCCATGAGATTAGTTTTATAGTATGCCATTTTCATAAACGCGTTGCAGTCAAAGAAATCCACCTCAAAAGTACCCCCTCACATACCAAAGAACATTTACACATACAGTATATATAAAAAAATAAGAATATGTGTGCATTGAGATAGAGTTAGAAGAGTAATGGAGAGCTCCATCCCCATATTTCACATATTAACTTATCCTTCATCCAACAGGTAAGAAACTATAGTATTAAAAAGTGCTCAGTTCCACCCACTTATGCATTATCGATATGAAACATTATATGACAAGTCCTGGTAAGAAAATAAGGCACTGAATGAAATACAAATGTGCCCCACACAGGACATTATTAGGGGCCATTAGCTTTAAGCAGCCCTCTGTGTGAAGCACAGTTGTGATAGAATAGAGTTGCATCTGTGTCAGGTACTCAGGACCTAAGATAATTGCATAGCCCCCTCGACAGTCACTGGTCTAGATAAGTATTCTAAAAATTTCAAAGGCACCAGATGACATTGAGCTTTCGGAGGCAGAGGGTTCTCGTATTTATAACAGGTACTATTAGTCTGCATAGGAATCGGGCTCCTAGGTACAGACAGTGCCTATTGTTTCTTGGGTGAAGGGGTTATCATCCAAATCTGGTTGTCCAAGGCATCTGCGGGAGCCTGGAAGGTCACAGTGGAACTGTCTGCCTGGAACACCCTAAGAATGGCTGGATAAAGTAGGGCAAACTTTACTTGTATATCACTGAGCAAATGGGAGAAAATGTCTTTCTTGGTTAGCTCCACAGAATAATCACCAAAGATCAGTAAGCAGCAACCTCTGAAATCCACACCATTGTTTTGGCTTTTATAAACTTTTATAATGGTGGTCTTGTCTGAGTAATCCAAGTACTGAAGAAAAACAGGGCGCGACCTCCCTCCTACAGCTCCTGCGAAGGCTGCTTCATCAGCAGAGTAGATACGAAGATCTGGGTCCACTCAATGCACTCTTTCTACTGTGCAAATGCACAAAAGTTGTAATATTTAAGACTCACATAGCTTCTTTAGGTCTCTCTGTGGAATTGATTCAGGGTTTCTTAATTGTTGCGACGGGACCTATTTTCTAAGTCTTCCTATAGGTGCTTATTCTCTTGTAGTGCATCCTGTCAGGAGGAACTGATCCTTTCCATGGCCTGTTCGAGCATTCACACTGTAGTTTTAACGACATCCTAATGTTCTCCTTGCATGTGGATGTCCACCTGAAGCTGTGTTAAGGAAGCCCCAAGAGTAGCCGCCAGTGTACTTTTAATATCAAGTGAGGTAAGCTTTGTGACTTTGATGTCTAGTAGGCTGCAGCTAATAGGGTGTTCTGTAGATTGACAGCTGTTGGGAAGCATCCCAAGCTCAGTCCTTGGTGACCGAAGAGCAGTTCGTAGATTATGAGGAGGGTGTTTCGTCCTCTATATTTGCTCTAGATGGCGCATCCTTTCTAAACTTGCCTGGGGGCTTATTCTTGTGTCCAATTCTTTGTATACATCAGTCCATACAAGACTGGACTGCAACCTCTTCTCATACCCCATTTCAAGAGCAGATCAAAGGGACACAGGTTTTAGTGCAGGTTGTGCAAGAGCACTCTAACCAGAGACCCCTATATGTTGGCGCCGGAACCTGAAGTTTGCAATATTTTATTCTGTTTTAGCATTCAGTACATAGGATAAATACATTTATATTTTGATATTTTAGACATTTTTGGTCATGGCAATCCCAATTATGTTTATTTTTTGTGTTTATTTTTATATAGAAAATTTGGAAAGGGTACAATTTGTAATTTTTAACTCTTTTTAAAAATATAAAAAAAACATTTTCTTACTTTTTTCTTTTTCTTTTTTAGTCCCTCTAGAGAGCTTCAATGAGCAATCTTTCCATCGCTTAGCATACCCCAGACTGCCACATACAATATTTTTCGATCACTTATAGCATAGATGGAGCCAGGGTTTAATAGCTTATTTGTAATATTAACATGGCAGGCCTGGGCGCCTTCACAAGGCCTCAGACTGTCTTGGCCACCGATTGGCATCCTGTGATTTTGCTGCTTGTAAATAATTAGGAATCAGAGGGGGGCCTATCGCTCTGTCTAACTGCTCAGTTGCTACATTACACTGCCATCTGAGAGGTTAAGTATCCATGATCATAGTTATCTCTGACCATTGACATTTCCCAGAGGCTGTTGGCTCATCTCCCCAGTAGGTGGGATCTTTAGAAAGGGAAGACCTTAAAATGGATGACATAATATGCAGTTGTCAGCTTATGTCCAGAGGCGGTAGCTGTGGTTTGTCTTTATTTTTGTTTGTGCTTCTATAATCTAAAACCAGTTCTCATCTAGAATCTATAAAAATGTGGCATTCATTTCACTACAAATACAAGGATATATTTAGGTGTACAATCTCTCTTTAATTGTGGTTTACCACATACGTATAGTCTGCTGACATAAAAAACATACTGTATTAAACATAAATACAACAGCTATGATAGAAACTTCAGGTAAATGCATTAAGTTTGATGATCCTCATGTACAGGAAGAAAATTTATGAAAACATTACATATAAAATGGCTTTTCTCATGTTTTGAGGCTCTGTTCACATGACTGCAACGGCTTTCTTTGTTAAAGTTGCAATTAAATATCCCCCTTCTAGATTGGAATATTTCTATAAGCTGATGGATCAGGAAGGGCTGAACCTTCCCTATTCCAAGGGATATTTCCTAGCCTCACAGCTATGGCTCTATAACCACTCGGAGGAAAGCCCACTTTGTAGAAAATTGTTGAGTAGATCTATATATGATAATATGTTTACATTATTAGAGTCTGGGTTATTATCTAGAGTTCAACAGCATCATAAGGAATCTAGAAAGTTATTTGTCAAGTCGTGGAGCACGATTAGAAGATGGTTGGGAATAAGGGTATCTCTCCATTGTACACCCCTTTGGGATAATTACACCGCGCAACAATGATTTTGCTACGGAGAGAAAAACATGTGATTTATACTAAAATGAGCGCACTGATTCCAAATATGAACTCGTAATTTGCCTGATATGTCTATATTTTAACCCCTTAAAGACCCTGGGATTTTCCATTTTTGCGTATTCGTTTTTTCACTCCCCGCCTTCCCATAGTCCTAACTTTTTTCCATTCACATAGCCTTATTAGGGCTTATTTTTTGCTCGACAAGTTGTACTTTCTAATGGCACCATTTGCAGTTGCATACCATGTAGTAGGAAGCGGTAAAAAAATTCCAAATGGGGTAGAATTGGGGAAAAATGCAATTCTCATAAAGGTTTTTATTTAATTTTTTTACACTGTACACTATGCGGTGGAAGTGCGTGACTTCAGCTTCCGGACTGCGCAGATGCCGTGGTCACATTTGACCACGGCATCTAAAACGGAAAATGTATGCGATCAGCCTTGCGGCTAATCGCAAACATGTGCCGCGGGTCTCTGTTATTTAAAATAACAGAAACCCGGTGGCTATGTGATAATAGTTCCTTGGGAACAGACGAGCTGCAAACTATGCTGAATTAGTAGACAACATGCTTACAGCATATGAACAACTTGGCTGCCGAATGTTATTGAAAGTGCATTTCTTACATTCCATTTTTACTTTTTCCCACCCAATTTGGGACACGTAAGTGACGAACATGGAGAGCGGTTCCATAAAGATATTTCTACAATGGAGAACAGGTATCAAAGCCGCCGGAATCCAAACATGATGGGGGACTACTGCTAGTTTTTGCAACGGGAAAATATGACCATTCACAAACGCAAAATCAGATGCCTAAAGCACTTTTAACAGTACTGGTCCTTGCTCAAGTAAGACTTTTAAACTGAAAAACGGGGCTTTTAGAAAATTTGGTATTCTATTACATTTGCATACACTGTGTACTACGCAATCTTTGTTGTAGATCAGGTAATTGTTGGAGTAAAACTCGTTCTGTTAAAAATTATTCAATGCTTTCCAAGTGCTTAATTCATTTAGGCATACTTATGCAAAGCAAAATTTTGTGACGTGTTACAACAATTCTAACTTCCAACAAAAAAAAACTTTTCATCTGCTACTGGGCAAAAACCATTTGTCCTATATTTATTATAGGACAAATGGTTTTTGCCCAGTAGCAGATGAAAAGTTTTTTTTTGTTGGATGGTGTTATTATCTACAGGAGTTTGATGATTTAGCCGAAGATAAATATTGGCAAAAAAAATAAAATTCTCTATGTTGCACAAGTGGTGAATAATGGAGATATACTTCCCCTTTTGGAGTTGACATAAAGAGAGCACATAAATAATTGAATTTGGTTTAGATATTTACAATTACGTTCTTTCTAGTGTAAAGGGGACATTTTTGTTACAGATAAATACTTGTACACTTTTGAACGACTTGACTGGAAATTTGGGGCAGAAGTTTAAAATTTCACAATTATATAAATTGCTATGGGAAACACTATTTAAATACCAAATGTTCCCCCGGACAAAAGGTCTTGGAATCAGATTCAAGGATCCAACCAGCTGATTGAGGGAAAATAATGACTAATTTGCGATTAGTGTCACATAATTTCAATCATGTTTTGGTTCAATTTAACATTATACATAGAGGACCAGATTTATCATTACTCTGACAGCTCACTCCACTTTCACATATGGCTAAAGTCAGTTTTAGCCAAGTCAGATTTATTAATGGCCCTTTAAGACTGTAATAAATGTCATTTGACGGTAGCAGTTTATCCGTCAGTAAGCAACTTTACAAAAGTCGCACGTCTTTACGAAAAAGTTGCATGTTCTATTAAAAAGTTTCATAAGATAAGCATGGTCCTCAGTGGAGTGAAATTGTGTATTTTTTGGCAACTTTTTTGTGACTTTTAAATAGACGCAATAGTAAATCTGTCTAGAGATTAATTTACATAAGAAAAAACGCCCACTTTCAGAAAACTGGCGAGCATAAAGCAGAGCAGAAAAAAGTCGCAAATTTTTACGCGTTTTTAGCGATTGCGCAAAAAATTGTGACATTTTCACTCCATTATTCTGACTTGAGCTAATGATAAATCTGGCCCAGAGTGTATGTTACACTAGTGTGGCTTAATAAATGTGGGTTGAGAAATACATCTAATTGTCCAGGGTGTGATGCACTTGGAGCAGATTATTTACACGTTTTGGTTTTATACACAATTAACAGAATATTGGAAGGCAATAGCTAAACTTATTACCCAGAAACTGAAAATAGTGATACCATATATAGTGGAATGTTGGGTTCTGGGTGATATCTCCCAAATTATTTGTGATAAGTATAAAAGATTCCTTTTGATTAAAATATTCTTTTTGGCAAGACTCTTAACCACTTCAACCAGACCACTTTTTACAATTCTGCACTACACTACTTTCACCGTTTATTGCTCGGTCATGCAACTTACCACCCAAATGAATTTTACCTCCTTTTCTTCTCACTAATAGAGCTTTCATTTGGTGGTATTTCATTTCTGCTGACATTTTTACTTTTTTTGTTATTAATCGAAATTTAACAAAATTGTTGCAAAAAAATGAAATTTTTCACTTTCAGTTGTAATTTAAAAAAAAAAAAAAACCGACATCCATATATAAATTTTTCTCTAAATTTATTGTTCTACATGTCTTTGATAAAAAAAAAATGTTTGGGTAAAAAATAAAATGGTTTGGGTAAAAGTTATAGCGTTTACAAACTATGGTACAAAAATGTGAATTTCCTCTTTTTGAAGCAGCTCTGACTTTCCGAGCACCTGTCATGTTTCCTGAGGTTTTACAATGCCCAGACAGTAGAAAAACCCCACAAATGACCCCATTTCGGAAAGTAGACACCCTAAGGTATTCGCTTATGGGCATAGTGAGTTCATCAAACTTTTTTTTTTTTCACAAGTTAGCGGAAAATGATGATTTATTTATTTATTTATTTTTTCCTTACAAAGTCTCATATTCCACTAACTTGTGACAAAAAGTAAAAACTTGCATTAACTCACTATGCCCATCATGAAATACCTTGGAGTGTCTTCTTTCCAAAATGGGGTCACTTGTGGGGTAGTTATACTGCCCTGGCATTTTAGGGGCCCAAATGCTGCATGCAAAGTAGTTTGAAATCAAAATCTGTAAAAAAAGCCCTGTGAAATCCGAAAGGTGCTCTTTGGAATGTGGGCCCCTTTTCCCACCTAGGCTGCAAAAAAGTGTCACACATGTGGTATCGCCTTAGAAGAAGTTGGGTAATGTGTTTTGGGGTGTCATTTTACATATACCCATGCTAGGTGAGATAAATATTTCAGCAAAAGACAACTTTTCCCATTTTTTTTATACAAACTTGGCATTTGACCAAGATATTTATCTTACCCAGCATGGGTATATGTAAAATGACACCCCAAAACACATTCCCCAACTTCTCCTGAGTACGGCGATACCACATGTGTGACACTTTTTTGCAGCCTAGGTGGGCAAAGGGGCCCACATTCCAAAGAGCACCTTTCGGATTTCACAGGCCATTTTTTTTACAGATTTTGATTTCAAACTACTTTGCACGCATTTTGGCCCCCTAAAATGCCAGGGCAGTATAACTACCCCACAAGTGACCCCATTTTGGAAAGAAGACACCCCAAGGTATTTTGTGATGGGCATAGTGAGTTCATGGAAGTTTTTATTTTTTGTCACAAGTTAGTGGAATATGAGACTTTGTAAGGAAAAAAAAATAAAAATAAAAAAATCATCATTTTCCGCTAACTTGTGACAAAAATTTAAAAAATTTATGAACTCGCCATGCCCCTCACGGAATACCTTGGGATGTCTTCTTTCCAAAATGGGGTCACTTGTGGGGTAGTTATACTGCCCTGGCATTTTAGGGGCCCAAATGCGTGAGAAGTAGTTTGAAATCAAAATCTGTAAAAAATGCCCTGTGAAATCCGAAAGGTGCTCTTTGGAATGTGGGCCCATTTGCCCACCTAGGCTTCAAAAAAGTGTCACACATGTGGTATACCCATGCTAGGTGAGATAAATATTTCAGCAAAAGACAACTTTTCCCATTTTTTTTATACAAAGTTGGCATTTGACCAAGATATTTATCTCACCCAGCATGGGTATATGTAAAATGACACCCCAAAACACATTCCCCAACTTCTCCTGAGTACGGCGATACAACAAGTGTGACACTTTTTTGCAGCCTAGATGCGCAAAGGGGCCCAAATTCCTTTTAGGAGGGCAGTTTTAGACATTTGGATCCCAGACTTCTTCTTTAGGGCCCCTAAAAAGCCAGGGCAGTATAAATACCCCACATTTTGGAAAGAAGACACCCCAAGGAATTCAATGAGGGGCATGGCGAGTTCATAGAAGAAAAAGAAACTGCCACAAGTTAGCGGAAATTGATTTTTTTTTTCTCACAAAGTCTCCCTTTCCGCTAACTTGAGACAAAAATTTCAATCTTTCATGGACTCAATATGCCCCTCAGCGAATACCTTGGGGTGTCTTCTTTCTAAAATGGGGTCATTTGTGGGGTGTTTGTACTGCCCTGGCATTTGAGGGTCTCCGCAATCATTACATGTATGGCCAGCATTACGAGTTTCTGCTATTCTCCTTATATTGAGCATACGGGTAATGAGATTTTTTTTTTCCGTTCAGCCTCTGGGCTGAAAGAAAAAATAAACGGCACAGATTTCTTCATTCGCATCGATCAATGTGGATGAAAAAATCTCTGCCAAAAAAAAAAGGAGGGGAAAGGCGTCTGCCAGGACATAGGAGCTCCGCCCAACATCCATACCTACTTAGCTCGTATGCCCTGGCAAACCCGATTTCTCCATTCACATCAATCGATGTGGATGAATAAATCATTGCCGGGATTTATTTTTATTTTTTTATATATACAAAGTGTTTGCCAAAGCATATGAACACCGCCACCTCCTCAGCTCATATGCCCCGGCAAACGTATCTTTTACTGCAGAGGAGAAATCTCGTCTTCCAGCGCCGCATACACCGACTTTTGTGTAATCTGACAGCAGCGCAATGCTTCTGTCAGAATGCACATCAGTGCTGCAGCTAGTCGATCAGTTGGTCCACCTGGAAGGTAAAAAAAAAAAAAAGAAAAAACCAGGCCGCAACGCAATAAATTTATTAACTTTAAAATAACTTTTGAACAGAACATATAAACTTTAACTTTTTGAACATAACGTAAACTGTTTTGCTTACTGGTGATTTATTTTTATTTTTTTACCTTTATAGGACAAACCTCTCCTTCCCCATGCGACAATGTGCAAAGCGCAAATCGCCCAAAGATGTGGCGAAGTACATTATGCACTTTGTCCCAGGTGAAAGGAGAGGTTTGCAGCAGCTGTGTGTGAATGGGCCCTAATAGCCCTGTGTACCTGTCCTGTGAGATGTGATCCCTATGCTAAGTGTACCTGTGTGTGGTACTTCCGGAAACACTCCCCTAAGCATAGGGCAGGGTGGTCAGGGCAGTCAGGACAGAAATAGCGGGTGTCACGCCTTATTCCACTCCTGCAACAGACACAACATCTTTTTGGGGTGACGGTTGGGTTGAGGTACCAGCAACGAAATTAGGGAAATGTCGCTCGTGTAGACGGCTCACTACACTGGTGGATCCTGTTCTCCCAGCCTTACTGTAGAGAACAAAACTATTATATGCAGCCAATTGAATTAAATATACAGACACCTTCTTATACCAGCGTCTGGTGCGTCAGGAAACTAAATACGGAGCCAACATCTGGTCATTGAAGTCCACCCCTCCCATGAGCGAATTATAGTCGTGGACACGGAGGGGCTTTTCAATGACACTGGTTGCTCATTCAATTTGTATTGTCGTGTCTGCGTGAATGGAGGAGAGCATGTAAACGTCACGCTTGTCTCTCCATTTCACCGCGAGCAGTTCTTCATTACACAAGGCAGCCCTCTCCCCCCTTGCAAGATGGGTGGTAACGAGCCATTGGGGGAAGCCCCTGCGACTAGGTCGCGCGGTGCCACAGCAGCCAATCTGTTCTAGGAACAAATGCCTGAAGAGGGGCACACTTGTGTAGAAATTGTCCACATAAAGATGGTACCCCTTGCCAATTAAGGGTGACACCAAGTCCCAGACTGTCTTCCCACTGCTCCCCAGGTAGTCAGGGCAACCGACCCGCTCCAGGGTCTGATCTTTACCCTCATAGATCCGAAATTTGTGGGTATAGCCTGTGGTCCTTTCAGAGCTTATACAATTTGACCCCATACCGGGCGCGCTTGCTTGGGATGTATTGTTTGAAGCCAAGGCGCCTGATAAAATGTATAAGGGACTCGTCTACGCAGATGTTTTACTCAGGGGTATACAAATCTGCAAATTTCTGGTTGAAGTGGTCTATGAGGGGCCGAATTTTGTGGAGCCGGTCAAAAGCTGGGTGGCCTCTGGGTCGGGGGGTGGTGTTATCGCTAAAGTGCAGGAAACGCAGGATGGCCTCAAATTGTGCCCTGGACATGGCAGCAGAGAACATGGGCATGTGATGAATTGGGTTTGTGGACCAATATGACCGCAATTCATGCATTTTGGTTAGACCCATGTTGAGGAGATGGCCCAGAAATTTTTTTAATTTGGAAACTTGGACGGGTTTCCACCGGAAAGGCTGGGCATAAAAGCTTCCTGGGTTGGCGGATATAAATTGAGTGGCATACCGGTTTGTTTCTGCCACAACTATGTCCAAGAGCTCCACAGTCAAGAACAGCTCAAAAAGTCCCAGGGCCGAACCGATCTGAGCTGTCTCAACCCGAACTCCAGACTGGGCAGTGAAAGGGGGAACTAATGGTGCGGCTGAAGTTGGGGACTGCCAATCAGGGTTTGCCAGCACCTCAGGGACTCTAGGGGGTCTACGGGCCTGTCTGTGCGGTGGCTGCGATGGAGTAACTATTGCACGTGCCATCGTACCAGCTTCAACTGCCCTTCTGGTGCTCGCCACTTCACCATGTTGTACGGCAGTGCTGGTACTAGGTCCAGGGTGGGCTGCGCTGCTGGTGTATGCCTCACCACGTAATCCAACAGCGCCAGCCCCACTCTGCTGCCCTTGAAGCGGATCCTGCGCAACCTGTGGTCTAGCAACACGGGGCCGGGTACGCCTGGTGCTATCAGGGAGCTCAACCTCCTCGTCCGAACTTTGGGTCAGACTGCCACTGCTTTCTACAGGTTCATATTCTGACCCGCTAGATTCATCAGATGAGGGTTCCCATTCCTCATCCGACTGGGTCAGAATCCTGTAGGCCTCTTCAGAAGAATACCCCTTGTTTGACATTTGGACTACTAAATTTAGGGGGTATTCCCTGAGACTACCCAAGAAAAAAAGCAAGCCTGTCTTACAAATGGGAGGCTAGCGAAGTACCGGAGGCCGCTGCAATTGATAAAAAATATCAAAACTGATTTTTTTATCGCTACAGTGCTTGGAAAGTGACTGCGCAGTGATAAAAAAAATTGTCACTGTGGCGGGGCGGGGGTGGGTGAACGCACGTGTGGGCGACCGATCAGGCCTAATCGGGCAAACACTGCGTTTTGGGTGGAGGGCGAACTAAGGTGACACTAATACTATTATAGATCTGACTGTGATCAGTTTTGATCACTTACAGATACTATAAAAGCACAAATGCTGATTAGCAATACGCTAATCAGCGAATCAGTGACTGCGGTGCGGTGGGCTGGGCGCTAACCGATTGCTAACTACCTAACCAAGGGGCCTAAACTATCCTAAAACCTATCAGTCAATACCAGTGAAAAAAAAAAGTGACAGATTACACTGATCACTTTTTTCCCTTTCACTAGGTGATTGACAGGGGCGATCAAGGGGTTAATTGGGGTGATCTGGGGGCTAAGTGTTGTGTCTTGTGAACTCACTGTGAACTGTGCTCCTCTGCTGAGACCAACCGACGAAAAGAATCAGCAGAGGAGCACAGCAGCCATTTAACACTTTATATTTATAAATATAAAGTGTTAACTGGCCTGTGTTTTGTTTTTTTTTAAATCATCAGCCTGCCAGCCACGATCATTGGCTGGCAGGCTGATGATGCAACCCCCCCTCAAACTTTTGCCGGCCCGCGATGCGCATGCGCGGGCCGGCTGTGCGCGTCATCTCGCGACTTACGAGATGACGCATCCCTGCGTGACTGTGCCTCAGACTGCCGCCTCCAGACCGCGATCCTGCGTTAGGCAGTCCGGAGGCAGTTAAAGGGTTTCTACACCAGAATTAACCCTATTAAACTGGCTGACATTAGCGATGTGCTAATGTTAGCAGACCCTTACTCTCCTAATCTTATGCTTATGGATACCCCCAATTTTAACTTTGATGATATGCTAATTAGTCTCTAGGAGCAGAGCGTTGCTCCTGCTCCTAGAGGCTCAGTTTTCCCACCTCAAGTCATGCCCTGCCGTCCTTGATTCACAGGGCCAGCATTCGTCTCCTTCTGCCGACCCTGTGTGCTGAGACTGCGCAAGTGCGAGATAAATCGCACTTGCGCAAACGGAGCCTCTAGGAGCAGGAGCAATGCCCCCTGCTCCTAGAGGCTAATTAGCATATCATCAAAGTTAAAATTGGGGGCATCCATAAGCATAAGATTAGGAGAGCTAGGGTCTGCTGACATTAGCACTTCGCTAATGTCACCCGGCTTAATAGGGTTAATTCTGGTGACAGATACCCTTTAATTACGCGGAGTTGGTTCTCACGAAATACTCCTAGTGTGCATATATGGGCAAATTTGGTTAATAGGATTAAAAATTATAAAATAAATTCTATATAAACTAATAAATATTGAAGAGAAATGGAATAAGATATGGGGGATTTGGAAGTTTAATAATTTTTTTACCCCCACCCCACTGTTACCTCTTTTCCGCCTTGATTGTCGAAGGGGATAGGAGACGCATTGGGAAAAACTTTGAGGTTAAAATGAGAAATGCAATAATGTTGAAGATTAAGTGATATTGGAAATTATTTTGTATGCCTTTTTTCTTAATAAAAAAAAAAAAGTTCAATTCACATGCCATTTATAGTGCACTGTCAGCTTGTATACCAGAAAATTTTTCCAATGTATATGCTGATTTACCTAGAATATGGATAAAGATATACCAAAAGGGTATCCTTTTTGGCTTGTATTAAGACAGACATGTTAGAATTTTGAAGCCACCATTGTAATTAATCACCTGCACTTTTCAATTCAAATGTATATATAAAGTTGCAAGAAAAAGCACGTGAACCCTTTGGATCTACTGTATTTTTCGCCCTATAAGACGCACCTGCCCATAAGACGCACCTAGGTTTTTGAGGAGGAAAATAAGAAAAAAAATATTTTGAACAAAAAGGTGTGCTTTTGGTGGGTTTTGAACTAATGGTGGTCTGTGGATGACACTATTATGGGGGATCTGTTGAGGACACTGTTATGGGGGATCTGTGGGTGACACTGTTATGGGGGATCTGTGGGTGACACTGTTATGGGGGATCTGTGGGTGACACTGTTATGGGGGATCTGTGGGTGACACTGTTATGGGGGATCTGTGGGTGACACTGTTATGGGGGATCTGTGGGTGACACTGTTATGGGGGATCTGTGGGTGACACTGTTATGGGGGATCTGTGGGTGACACTGTTATGGGGGGATCTGTGGATGACACATATATGTGTCATCCACAGATCCCCTCCATAACAGTGTCCCTGTAGTGTGAATGACCCCCAATACAGGGGGTGGGGGTCGCATCTGGTTTTATAATGACAGCGGGGTCCGTGCTGTGACTGTATTCTACTACACGGGTCCCGATCACTGTATATCTCTATATACCATAATCTTATCTATAATTGTAGGCATTGTTAATATATACAAATTCAGGGTAATCAGCTCTTGTATTACTTACAACAAGCGCTCGGTAGCAGAGAGGAGGGAGGAGGCAGGCCAGGAGGACGGGCGCTGGCAGCGTGAGTCACTATGTCATGCGCCCACGCCACCTGCTTCATTCATAAAGTGGGCGGCGCAGGCGCGTGACATAGAGACTCACGCTGCCAGCGCCCGTCCTCCCGGTCTGCCTCCACCCTCCTCTCTGCTACAGAGCGCTTGTTGTAAGTAATACAGGCACTGATTACCCTGAATTTGTATATATTAACAATACAATCATAGATAAGATTAAGGTATAGACAGTGAGCGGGGCCCATGTAGTAGAATACAGTCACTGCACGGGCCCCGCTGTCATTATAAAACCAGATGCCGGCCCCCAGCCCCGCCGCGCGGCGTATCATTGACAGTTCGGCAAAATGCAGCATTCACCCCATAAGACGCACTGCTATTTTTCCCCCACTTTATGAGGGTGTATATATACAGTACAGACCAAAAGTTTGGACACACCTTCTCATTAAAAGAATTTTCTTTATTTTCATGACTATGAAAATTGTAGATTAACACTAAAGGCATCAAAACTATGAATTAACACATGTGGAATTATATACATAACAAAAAAGTATGAAACAACTAAAAATATGTCATATTCTAGGTTCTTCAAAGAAGCCACCTTTTGCTTTAATTGCTGCTTTGCACACTCTTGGCATTCTCTTGATGAGCTTCAAGAGGTAGTCACCTGAAATGGTCTTCCAACAGTCTTGAAGGAGTTTCCTGAGATGCTTAGCACTTTTTGGCCCTTTTGCCTTCACTCTGCGGTCCAGCTCACCCCAAACCATCTCCATTGGGTTCAGGTCCGGTGACTGTGGAGGCCAGGTCATCTGGCGCAGCACCCCATCACTCTCCTTCATGGTCAAATAGCCCTTACACAGCCTGGAGGTGTGTTTGGGGTCATTGTCCTGTTGAAAAATAAATGATGGACCAACTAAACGCAAACCGGATGGAATAGCATGCCGCTGCAAGATGCTGTGGTAGCCATGCTGGTTCAGTATGCCTTCAATTTTGAAAAAATCCCCAAGTGTCACCAGCAAAGCACTCCCACACCATCACACCTCCTCCTCCATGCTTCACGGTGGGAACCAGGCATGTAGAGTCCATCCGTTCACCTTTTCTGCGTCGCACAAAGACACGGTGGTTGGAACCAAAGATCTCGAATTTGGACTCATCAGACCAAAGCACAGATTTCCACTGGTCTAATGTCCATTCCTTGTGTTCTTTAGCCCAAACAAGTCTCTTCTGCTTGTTGCCTGTCCTTAGCAGTGGTTTCCTAGCAGATATTCTACCATGAAGGCCTGATTCACACAGTCTGCTCTTAACAGTTGTTCTAGAGATGTGTCTCCTGCTAGAACTCTGTGTGGCATTGACCTGGTCTCTAATCTGAGCTGCTGTTAACCTGCGATTTCTGAGGCTGGTGACTTGGATGAACTTATCCTCCGCAGCAGAGGTGACTCTTGGTCTTCCTTTCCTGGTGCGGTCCGCATGTGAGCCAGTTTCTTTGTAGCGCTTTATGGTTTTTGTGACTGCACTTGGGGACACTTTCAAAGTTTTCCCAATTTTTCGGACTGACTGACCTTCATTTCTTAAAGTAATGATGGCCACTCGTTTTTCTTGCCATAATACAAATTCTAACAGTCTATTCAGTAGGACTATCAGCTGTGTATCCACCTTACTTCTCCACAACGCAACTGATGGTCCCAACCACATTTATTAAACCTGACAGGGCACACCTGTGAAGTGAAAACCATTTCAGGTGACTACCTCTTAAAGCTCATCAAGAGAATGCCAAGAGTGTGCAAAGCAGTAATCAAAGCAAAAGGTGGCTACTTTGAAGAACCTAGAATATGACATATTTTCAGTTGTTTCATACTTTTTTGATAAGTATATAATTCCACATGTGTTAATTCATAGTTTTGATGCCTTCGGTGTGAATCTACAATTTTCATAGTCATGAAAATAAAGAAAACTCTTTGAATGAGAAGGTGTGTCCAAACTTTTGGTCTGTACTGTATATATATATATATATATATATATATAAAATAAAATACAAAATATCCCCTTCTATGAATAAACGGGTATTGATGCACTGAAATGCACTGAACTGTACAATTTTAAACAGTGGAAAAATTTAAGTTTGGTTTTAGAAAGAAAACGGTGCAATTGTGCAGTGTATCCAGCGGCATATATACTGCAGGGGGTGCTGGGAATATGCCTATAAAATCATTAAAACTGTAAAAGCTTGAGGTTTAAAGAAAAAAAAAGTCTGGCTTCTCATGCTGAGAAAAAAAATTAAATATATTCTTTACACTCATTACCCTGTGGCTACAAGACATTAATATGGCTGGCTTGTGTCTGTAATTTGTTTCTGTCAGACACATAGCAAAGACGTCCTCTCATATCACTGACTGAGCTCATAATGGTGTCTATGCTTTTGGGCTAGCACACAGCCTGATGTCCAAGGCAACATCCTGCCGCCTGATTAGCTTTCAGTCTGTCTGCAAAACATTATGGGCAAGCCCACCAACCAGGGCCCATCTCAGGGTCATGTGATCTTCTGTCTTCATCCTTCCTGCTATGAGTCCCTTGCATTTTAACTGTAAAATAGATGGGCATTGTTTTATGCAACTCATCAGAAGTGAATTGCCAAAACTTTAGTTTTGTTTGGCAGAAGAATTAAGATGAATTTGTGATGAATCTGATTAGAATTGATTTGTTCATCTCTAATCCTAACATATCTTGGCGGACCTTATTTTCTCATAATAGGCTCCATCAGGATTCTTTATTTTTTTTTCACAGCAATAATAATGCTGCTGACTATGCAATTTTTGCCTTAAAAAACACTGGAAACTTGACAGAATGGAGCATAATGCCAGTGTAAACAGAGTCTAAATGTTATACAGCGCAACCACGTTATCAACCTGATTGGTTATAAAGGACATCGTACATGTAACAAACCAGAAATAATGAAGATCTGCTTCCATAAAAAGTGTCAATTGACAACCTTTCCTGCAGTCTAAATGTCACTGTAAATATATTTCACATTACATGTTACTGTAGGACAAATATTTGCAAAGCTTTTGTACATTTTTGTAGTAAAATGATTTCTTTTATTTGCTTTATTGTGATTGTTATTATAAAGAGTCCTGGTAATAGAAAACATCAAAAGGCTGACATTCTGACAAACGGGCCAGTGATGCATGTCTACATTGAGTAAATATGAAATTTAGCAAAAATACACTTTATCATGCAGTTCACTTAATTTTCATGTAAGGAAATTAAAGTCTATGGTAGCTAGCAAAGAGATCTAATTTATTATATACTCTGCATTTCAAATCTGCTTGTTTGAAGCATAACTGTTTGCATGCCATTATTAAAATACTGCAAGAGGTTAAGAAAAATAAAAACTAAAAATTAACAAAAATACATTTTGGTGCATGTGATATAGTTAAATGTAAACATTTCTTAAAATAATTTTTATTATTATTAATGCTGTCATAATTTTATAATTGTAACACCCATTATAACAATGTATTACAGGAGGTTTAATATATTTGAAAATAAAAATCTGAATAAATCTAACAGTCCCACAAAAACAATATAAATCTGTCCTTTGTCCATCTTTAAGATGTATCTGAATATTCTGTCAACCAAGAAATGATAAAACTTCTAAAATAGTTTATCCAAAAATAAAATAATTCAGTTAATCCAGTAGGTAGACAGACTTGCTGCCTAAGCGTTTGAGTAAGCAAATAAAATTGCCCTAACCAAGCAATTACAGTACTGACATGCCATCAGCAAGAAAAAGATCTACCATAGCCAAAATGAAGTGCACAGCTATTATCAAAATGATCTAATTTCATAAGATTTTAAGATGGGCTATTTCAAAGTGTATTAATACAGTTTGGTTTGAATCATACATACAGTTACAATCAGATGTTTGTGATGGTTATCAATACATATGACAACTGTCAACACTGCAGATCTTTGGATATTGGCAAGCTCCATGTAAAACAGCATATTCTGTAACTTTGTGTGACAAATCTCAGAATAGAATTTGCAATAATTTCATTTGTGCCTTAAATACTTGTATTATCTAGATCATCTTCTTCAGACTTAGCATGAGACCTGGAGAGCATCAACAATTTTTCTTTATTAGTGTACTGCTTCTGAAGATGCATTACATGTTCTGTGCTGGTATCTTCCAGGGGAATGTCTATGCCTATTGTCTTGGTATCCTCATAGTCCTCCTGGGTTATGTTGGCTGAGGTCTCTATAGACTCAAAGGAGGTTCCTGCCTCCTCCAGATGAATATAGCCCTTATTGCTTGATTGTTCAGAGCCTGAGCTCTGTGAATGTCTTCTTATTAATGGTGCTGCTGTAAGAGAATCCACAAGAACTGCAGGTTTTGTTTTGCCAAATGGAGAGGCTCTCACCAAAAGGCTACAGTCTAAATCTGTGCTACTTAAAGACTGGCTACCTAAGTTTGACAGTGGAATAGGGGACATAGGTCTCCTGAAGTCTGGCAGACAGCTTGTGCTCTGGCGTCTTAAGGGTAGCTTTCTATGGGTTTTGGGAATTTCCCAATTTAAGTCTACATGGCTAAAATTTTTCAAACTCAATTCAATCTCTCCCTTCTGAACTTCTTTGGCACTTTTACCTTCCCCATGTTCTTCCTTCTTCTCCAAAAGACAGCTACCTAACTTCACAATGGGCAATGTAAATGCACTAAGGGAATGACCAACAATGGAACTTGTGCTGTTTGTACCCCACCTCAAATCAGGTGACCCTGAAGGAGAATCATTTTCATGCATCCTCCCAGAAATTCTGTCAAATGGCAAAGCAGAGTTTGACCTCTCCCTGTAAATACTGTATACTGCCTCATTCATCTTGGAGTCCTCTTCTCCATGACGATGTGCTTTTGGAGAAGACGTCCTTGTTTCCCTAGGATTTGGAGGAGAGAATGAAATTGTACCACCAAGAGCAGAGTGCCAAGAGCTCTTGGCTAACATTGAAGCCCCCAAAGTGTCTCCACCCTTCCCATCCATGCTTTGAGACTGCACATAATTTACAAATCCATTCAGAGGAGCTCCATCCTTACATTTCATGCCATGGACATCAATCACTGTAGAATAAAGATCCCTCAGGTTGATAATCTTAGTTTTCTTGTCTCTGTTTTCATGAAGAACTGCATTTGCACAAATAAATAGAAATATTCCAATGCCCATTATTAGAGGACCAAAGACTTTAAGATTATCCGAGTGTAAGTATCCAGAAAACAGACCTGCAAGAAAACCAGAAGACCCAGAAGATGTTTTTTGCTGACGGCTTCTTAAGTTTGTGTCATTAACTTTGAAGGTTTTAGCTCCTTGACTGTTGTGATGGCTCCTGGATAGGTTTCTGTTAGCACTACTTATATTTGTATCCCCTGAAGAAAATTTGGCTTTATTTGTCCCTAGACCTCCATGATAAACAGAATTACTTTTTGGCCAATATCCAATAACAGCCATAGCAATTCCAACAAGAAGTACTAAAATTCCACAAAGCGCAATTAACCCAGAAATAGAACATAGTTTAAGTTTGCCTTTCACTACCACCACATCATTTTTGCGCTTTTTTGCTCTTCGCTTGCGTTTTGGAGGTTGGCTTTTTGTTCTGAGAGGATCCTGTTTCCGTGCAGAGATCCTCAACAGACCTCCAGTGGCGATCATGCCGGCCTCAGATCTCCTGATAAGTTACTTCAGCTCCTATGGATTAAAAAGATACATAGAATGATTACAATTTTGAAAATATAAAACATATATAAAAATATATATTTTATGGCAGTCTATCATATTACATATACATAGTTATTTAGAATGTCACTTAAGCCATCTGCTGTACATTTTAGAAAGTTCAAAAAACACTGAAAGGTCTGTTCAGTCTCTGACCTTTTGTATATATCTTTTAATCTCGTCAGCCAACATTTTTTCATGAAAATTGATAAACAGACGTCATAGGTAGGGCACACTCCAATGTATTTTCTATAAAACTGGATTAAGGAGGGCAGGAAACCCCTGTTTGAATCTGAGAAGTCTTTTGAGCTTTTTCCTTTACTAAAGGGCATTGACGCAGATGTCATGGAGATAGATAATGGTGTGGTTTGTTAGTCTCTGCAGTAAGACGTCTTTATCAACATCTAAACACACAATGTTGTCTTAGAAAATAGAAGCACACATAGGACAGGACCTGGTGCAAGATCCGTGCTTATTTCAAGATTCTGTTTAGTACTTAACATGGTTCATCCCGAGACATTAAAATAAATAAGACAACAGACATCAGTTGATATATATACCAGTCAAGTCCCTGCAAAATTGCTGAAATATCTGCCACACTGTAATACCTTTATGCAAGCCAACCACTGAGAATGAAACCTTAGCAGTTATGCCATTATCACTTATAGGCCTTTATGCACACAACCATATGTATTTTGAGGTACACAAAATATGGATGATGTCCATGTTGCATCCGTTTTTTTTTTTTTTTTTGCTGACCCACTGACTTAAATGGCTCCATGTTTTGCATTTTACTGCCAAGAATAGGACATGTTCTACCTTTTTCGTAACGGACATATCGATGCTGAAAGCACATAGAGCACTCTGTATTTTCCGCATCTGTATGTCCATCTGTATGTCCAAAAAGAAAGAACATGTCCCATATTTGGCCACAAAATGTGGACAATGGACTTCTTTGTTCTCTGTTAAAGGGATTGTTCAGCAGTATGATTTTTTTTTTAGATATGGCTTATGCTGGGTTAAAATTGAAATGAAGCCACACTCACCTTCACTGTTGCTGTTCTGGTGCAGCTGTTCTCTACTTCCTGGTCCTGAATCGACACTAGAACCAATCACTGGAAGTAGCAGTGACCCGCCTCAGCGAATGATTGACTGAGAAGGCTTTTTTGCCATTTCCTGCATGTTGAGTGGGGACCAGGAAGGGAAGAGAAGTGGGTAAGCGTCAGAACAGAGTGGATTGGTAAGGATGAGTATGACTTCTTTTTCATTTTCAACCCAGTGTGGGCCATATATATAGAGTGTATGTATATATATATATATATATATATATATATATGTATGTATATATATACAGATTTAGCCGAGCTAAACTTGATGGTTAACGCATTTAAAACTGATAACACTGTGACCTGTGTAATCAGAGGCAATTTTAGCTTGGCTACATCTGTGTGTGTATATATATATATATATATATATACACATACATATGTATATATATATATGTATTTATTGCTGGATAACCTCTTCAATGAAGTTCGAGGATCACTGCACTCATGCCTTTTGTAGTCAAGAAGCTTTTTTCATAATCCTTTCATTTTCAGCAGGATCATTATTTGGCACTGTGAGTGTTTCCAGGCTACATGCCTGGTCAATCAGTTATCGGTTGGTACATCATAATATGTGTGGTTCGCTTTAGGTTTCATTGTCAGACTTTTTGCATGATCCTTCCTTTGGTTGCCATAGCAACTAGAATCGACCTGTATATAAGTTCAAAAAGCATCCAAACTAGATTACTGCTTAGTGTATTGTCTGCTTACATTCTTTCAGTTGTCTTTGTTGTTACCACACGTTGATCTGCTATTAGCTTTTATTTCAGACTAAACATATTAAATTGCCTTAGTCAAAGTAATCATTATGGATTGTTTCCCCTGAAACAATCCATAATGAAGCGGAATGGAGACGGAACAGAGGCAAACTGATGCATTCTGAGCGGATCCTTTTCCATTTAGAATGCATTAGGGCAAAACTGATCCGTTTTGGACCGCTTGTGAATGCCCTGAACGGATCTCACAAACAGAAAGCCAAAATGCTAGTGTGAAAGTAGCCTTAAATGGGAGTTAAAACATACAGAAAATATACACAAAAGTATATAATAAACAGGAATTAGATGTTGTCTAACAGATGTTATGTAGTGAAATGCAGCTATTCATACTGACAAGTAAAAATAAAATTAAGAAAGCAACAAAGCACCAAATTAGTAGTAGAAACTCACAAAAACACAAACAAAATGTCAATGCTTCTGCACCATCATACTGGCCATACTGGTCTGTTAGGAGCGACAGTCACGATGGTAGTATGAACAGAATGTTACATTATTCGTTTATATAAACCTAATTGAGAAGACCTCTGGATATGCAGTAGATAAATAATAACCCATACATTAATTGTGATCTCATTTCAGTTTTAATGTTTGAGTTTAATGTTGTGACATTTTTCTTTTATTAGCTATAATTAGACAATTTATGCAATTCTATCCACTATATATTGCATGGATGTGTTGCCTTACTAGCACATGATTTGACTGATTCACATACAGTACTTTTTGTTGTCAGAGTATGGGTTAGTGTTAGTGAAACAAACAAGCCATGTTACAGTAGTTTACAGCATATTTTGGCTGCTGGACATAGTTTATTCAGTATTGTTATTCTTACTAGACTGAGTTGTCTCATCTTATATAAAAAAATATATACTTTTATTGTTTATGCAAATCAGAGCATCAGTGCACCAAGGCGGTAAGGCGGTGGGTCCAGCAGGGGACCGCCAAAGTTCACTGAAGCCCTCATTTATATGAATAATAAAAGTGTTTTTTTTTTAGATTGCTGAAACCAATTTTCACAAGACATGCTTCTCTAAAGGGATGCGATTCTTGGGTCCCAATGGCTGCTAAGGCAGGTTAGGCCTTACAAAGCTAAAGAGGCCTATGAGGCAATTGTTTCAATGCAGTACAACACAACATGTACTGTACTGCATTAGAAAATCGATTAGACCCTCAAATGTTGAAGCCCCATAATGGGACAAAAAGAAAAATAATAAAATGTAAAAAGTGTTTTATAAAAATGAAAAAATAAAGGTTTTTTATCATTAAAAAAAAGATCAGCCCTATAAAAATATCACATGATCTACCCTGTCAGATGAAAAGAAAGCATATTATGGAGAGATGGAAAAGTAATTTGTATCATTATAAAAATAAATAATAAATAGCTCTCCATAGCAACACAAAAACATGATTTTTTCCCTAAAAAATACCTGTATTGTGTAAACTGAAAAAAAAAACATCTAAATTAACAAATAGACATATTTGGTATCGCTGCATCCATAATGACCGGCTCTTTTAAAATATTACATGATCTATCCTGTCAGAACGGCCATTTTTTGGTCACTTCGCCACTAAAAGTATATCAAGAGATCAAAAAGTTGTATGTACCCCAAAATTGTACCAATTAAAATGGCACCTTTTTTTTAATAAAAAAACAAGCCCTCACATAAGACCATTGCCAGATAAAAAAAATGTTTTGTATAATGGTGGTAAAACAAACCCCAAAAAGAAATGTCATAATTGTTGCCATTTCATTATCCTGCTTTCCAAAAAGCAAAATAAAAAGTGATCAAATTGTCGTATGTACTGCAAAATACAACCAATGATAATGGCAACTCATCCCCCCCAAAATAAGCCCTTACACAGTTCTGTCAAGAGAAAAAAAAACAAAAAAAAAAACACATATGGTTCATAGAAAATATTTAAATATCTCCAGTGGTACCCAGAGGCTATTCAAAAGCAACATGTTACCCATAAAGTATTCCACCAAAACCTGTATCTGAGATAGCATGCCTGGTTTAAAAGCGTTTATCCTGCTCTTAAGTTATGACGTGGAGAAACTTGAACAGGGGTTCTCAACTTTAAAAAGTGATCCAATTCATTGCTCTTCTTTACTGGTTTTGGTGGCAAAAGATTCTATAGACACACCAGGCATAAGACTCCTGGTGTGTCTGTATTGCTGACAAGTATTTATCAGCATTAGTAATGTTAGCAATGTCGCGTGAACTGGCTGTTCAGGAACTTGTGTCGCTCCTCTTCCTGGTAAAGGACATAATGTCCTTTACCAGGTTTCCAGTCTGGTCAATGGACAGGAACGCCACTTTCATTGTGAGCGGCGACAGATCTATTCTTCTTGCTGGTGAATGTGCAGATGAGGTGGATTCAGGAGATTACACATGCAACAGGGAGATGAAGATTTTTGGACCTATCCACGGTGGAAGTGATGTCACTTTCCATAGACCATACCAGAAACCTGATAAAGGATATAATGTTGGCCTAAGCAGGGTTTCAGAAGAGGAGTGTCACGTGACTGGGTTCCATAGTAACTAATCCACACAACTTTGAGATGTTAAGTACGGTATATTCAAATATTTCTTCCACGGGTAAGATATGAGTAATTAAGATGGATTTGTAGGGCCAGTTGGGTCATGGAAAACATCCTTAACACCTTAACACCTTAACAGTCAGATTAAAATTAAAAAAACCTTCCTTAAAATGTTACTTTTTTATTGTAGATTGTTAATTTATGTCTGAAATAAATATAGCTGGCATACAACTCAAGGAACACAAGTGCATTTCAACACTTTAGTGACATAACAGATTTTAGCTTTAAGGACCTTTAACATTTTCCCCCGCTGTGTTCCAGAAGTCTTAACTTTTAAATTTTTTCTTCAATTTAGCTGTTCGAGACCTTGAATTTTATGGGACGAGTTGTGTTTTTATTTTATTTTTTAGGATCCATTTTGGGGTTTATAAACTGTATTAAATTACTTATATTTTTTTAGGGGAAAACATAATTTTTTTTAAAGATATTTTTAAGATAACATTTTGTGGAATTTATTTTTACAACATTCACTGTCTGGTTCAAATAACATGATAACTTAATTCCATGGAACACTACTATTATGATGATACCAAATTTGCTATTTTTTTTATTTCTTCTCTGCTCCCTGTAGCTTGTCAGCTTCCCCATTGCCCCCTCCTTCTCAAGTTTGGATGAGATCACAGCTTTACATCTTCATATGTTGGGCTGGGTAGCAGACACGTCTTGTTTAAAAGCTGGCTATCTAAGCTTAAAAAAAAGACTAGAATCACAGTGTTATCTCAACTACTTATTAGAAATTAGGTCAGGAGTGAAAGCAGCTGAAAACTACTTTCACTTTCAGCTACTATCACTCCCATTGGTCTTGTTAAAGTTTAGACTGGCAGCTTTCAAAAAAGGCCTATATCTCTAGATACCACCAAATCTGAAATATGAGGGGTTAAATAAGCTCACACTTCCTCACGCTGCTCCATAAACTCTCCTGGGGATAATCTTTTTTATCCTTTTCTCTCAGCCTTCTTTTTTACTCCTGGACTTCCAGGAGCCATGATGCTTTTAGTTTTCCTTTCACATAGTTGTATGAGGATTTTTTTTTTGTCGGACAATTGTACTTTATAATGGCATAATTTAGTGGGAAACAGACAAAAAAATTCAAATGGAGCTCAAATTTGAAAACCCCCCACAATTCTACCTGTGATTAGCATTATTGCCTATCGCAGACATTAGTACCAGTTTAAAATGTTAGTGCTGTTTAAAATGGCAGAAACCTGGCAGCTCGCGAGAGGGTGACATTTTAAAATCCTGCCCTTCTGCCATATATGCATGGCAGCGGTTCTGAAGGGGTTAATTATAACATGTGTGATGGATACCCTACTGCGACACACAAAGTGACCCTTTTTAGAGTGTTATGTGGCTCTATATTATCATAATATGCTTTTATTAGGGTGCTCATTTTCAGTACAGAAATTGTACTGTTATTCTCAGTGTGCAGTTACCGTGACAACCAGCATTGGCCTGTATGCACTGTCATACGTGTCCAAGATACATTGTAAGGGTCCATTCACACGTCCGTTGTTTCTTTCCTGATCTGTTCAGTTTTTTGCGGAACAGATCTGGACCAGATCTGGACCCATTCATTTTAATGGGTCCTGAAAAAAAAATCAGACATTATGCTGTCCGATTTTTTCAGGACCCATTGAAAATGAATGGGTCCAGATCTGGTTCAGATCTGTTCCGCAAAAAACTGAACAGATCAGGAAAGAAACAACGGACGTGTGAATGGACCCTAAGGGTCCATTCACACGTCCGCAAAATGGATCCGCATCCGTTCCGCAATTTTGCAGAACGGGTGCAGACCCATTTATTTTCAATGGGGCCGGAATGTGCTGTCCGCATCCACATTTGCGGATCCGCACTTCCGCATCTGTGCTTCCGTTTCCGCAAAAAAATAGAACATGTCCTATTCTTGTCCGCAATTGCGGACAAGAATAGGCATATTCTATTAGTGCCGGCAATGTGCGGTCCGCAAAATGCGGAACGCACATTGCCGCTTTCCGTGTTTTGCGGATCCGTGGCTCCGTGTATCCGCAAAACACATTGCGGACGTGTGAATGGAGCCTAACCCTGATCTTTCTATATGCTTTCAGAACTCTCTCAAAGTGGTTATCAGCAGCTCAGGCTTCTAGGTTTATGAGAGCGTTGAACATATGGAGCATGTTACAGATCCTATTCTTGGAAGGTTACGGTCTTTAAATCATTATGCATTTTACTATGAAATAAGAAACACCAACCTTACATAACTATAAAATGAAAAAAATTTGCGCTCCTGGCCCACACAATTTTCCAAGGGGAACCAACATGCAGCAGCTGTTTCGTGTGAGACGATGCACCATTTTGAAGTGGAAACAGGGCTCGCACAAGTGCAGCTACTCCTTCAAACAGCTGATAGCCAGGGGTGCTGGGAGTCAGACCCCCACCGATCTAATACTGATGACCCATCCTGGGGATAGGTCATCAGTATCTTTGTACTGCACAACCCCTTTAATATAGTCATTCAGAAAAATAGGCTGTCCTTGAAATACAAGGATGGATCACATATGCCAGAACGGGAACCACTCCTACAAAGTAGCTGTCCGTTCTGGCTCCCCAGCTTCATGAGATAGCCACTGTCTGCCACTGCTGATTATTTCTAATTACCAGTTCCTAGCGGGCTTCATACAGAGAAACATAATGACCAACAAAAACGCGTGCCGATCTTGAATCCTTTTAGTCAAGCAGCTCAATTCATGATGTATGCAGATTAAAAGGTGATGTTGAATTAAAAAAGAAAAATACCAGTAACCAAGTTTAAAATGTAATGCACACATAATGTGCTCTAAAATAAACTGTAAGTCCCCATAGGGATTTGACAAATGTGAGCTGGAAAACATTTTGGCGCCATAAAAACTGCAGCCGGCCAAAAGTAGTAACATCGTTTTATGATTTATGCTTTAGTTTGTTTATTCAACTGGGACTTTTTATGCTGTAATGTGCATGCTGCTATATACAGACGTGGACAAAATTGTTGGTACCCTTTGGTCAATGAAAGAAAAAGTCACAATGGTCACAGAAATAACTTTAATCTGACAAAAGTAATAATAAATTAAAATTCTATAAATGTTAACCAATGAAAGTCAGACATTGTTTTTCAACCATGCTTCAACAGAATTATGTAAAAAAATAAACTCATGAAACAGGCATGGACAAAAATGATGGTACCCCTAACTTAATATTTTGTTGCGCAACCTTTTGAGGCAATCACTGCAATCAAACGCTTCCTGTAACTGTCAATGAGACATCTGCACCTCTCAGCAGGTATTTTGGCCCACTCCTCATGAGCAAACTGCTCCAGTTGTGTCCGGTTTGAAGGGTGCCTTTTCCAGACTGCATGTTTCAGCTCCTTCCAAAGATGCTCAATAGGATTGAGGTCAGGGCTCATAGAAGGCCACTTTAGAATAGTCCAATTTTTTCCTCTTAGCCATTCTTGGGTGTTTTTAGCGGTGTGTTTTGGGTCATTGTCCTGTTGCAAGACCCATGACCTGCGACTGAGACCAAGCTTTCTGACACTGGCTAGTACATTTCTCTCTAGAATTCCTTGATAGTCTTGAGATTTCATTGTACCCTGCACAGATTCAAGACACCCTGTGCCAGACGCAGCAAAGCAGCCCCAGAACATAACAGAGCCTCCTCCATGTTTCACAGTAGGGACAGTGTTCTTTTCTTGATATGCTTCATTTTTTCGTCTGTGAACATACAGCTGATGTGCCTTGGCAAAAACTTCGATTTTTGTCTCATCTGTCCACAGGACATTCTCCCAGAAGCTTTGTGGCTTGTCAACATGTAGTTTGGCATATTCCAGTCTTGCTTTTTTATGATTCGTTTTCAACAATGGTGTCCTCCTTGGTCGTCTCCCATGTAGTCCACTTTGGCTCAAACAACGACGGATGGTGCGATCTGACACTGATGTTCCTTGAGCATGAAGTTCACCTTGAATCTCTTTAGAAGTCTTTCTAGGCTCTTTTGTTACCATTCGGATTATCCGTCTCTTAGATTTGTCATCAATTTTCCTCCTGCGGCCACGTCCAGGGAGGTTGGCTACAGTCCCATGGATCTTAAACTTATGAATAATATGTGCAACTGTACTCACAGGAACATCTAGTTGCTTGGAGATGGTCTTATAGCCTTTACCTTTAACATGCTTGTCTATAATTTTCTTTCTGATCTCTTGAGACAGCTCTTTCCTTTGCTTCCTCTGGTCCATGTCGAGTGTGGTACACACCATATCACCAAACAACACAGTGATTACCTGGAGCCATATATATAGGCCCAATGGCTGATTACAAGGTTGTAGACACCTGTGATGCTAATTAGTGGACACACCTTGAATTAACATGTCCCTTTGGTCACATTATGTTCTGTGTTTTCTAGGGGTACCATCATTTTTGTCCATGCCTGTTTCATGAGTTTATTTTTTTACATAATTCTGTTGAAGCATGGTTGAAAAACAATGTCTGACTTTCATTGGTTAACATTTATAGAATTTTAATTTATTATTACTTTTGTCAGATTAAAGTTATTTCTGTGACCATTGTGACTTTTTCTTTCATTGACCAAAGGGTACCAACAATTTTGTCCACGTCTGTATGTTTGCAAAGCGAACATATACAGTATATACATTTTAAACAATTCAAGAGCCGATCACAAATTGTTTGTATACCTGCATTGTACAGCTTAATACTTTTTACCTCGAACCCTACATGCTTGATCACCACTGAGCCTATTTCTCTGCTGTTACATGCAGTGGTCTCCTCCATAGCGAGGGATGAAGAAATCATTATGTCATCACTGGTCCCTTTACTGACTAGTTGTTTGCTGGCAGCAGATCATGATTACACAGCACGATCTGCCACCAGCAAATTAAGATTTTTGAACATGCTGAAAGATCCCGATTGCCCGACGGGGTGATTGGCGGCAGTATTAGACTGATAGATTATCACTAACAAGCGTTCATATGAATGCAGTCTAATACAGGCTTAAAGGGGTTCTGCAGTTTTTTTTTAACTGATGATCTATTCTCTGGATAGATCATCAGCATCTGATCTATCCTCTGGATACAGTTGCAAGAAAAAGTATGTGAACCCTTTGGAATGATATGGATTTCTGCAAAAATTAGTTATAAAATGTGATCTGATCTTCATCTAAGTCACAACAATAGACAATCACAGTCTGCTTAAACAAATAACACACAAAGAATTAAATGTTACCATGTTTATATTGAACACACCATGTAAACATTCACAGTGTAGGTGGAAAAAGTATGTGAACCCTTGGATTTAATAACTGGTTGAACCTCCTTTGGCAGCAATAACTTCAACCAAACGTTTTGTGTATTTGCAGATCAGACATGCACAACGGTCAGGAGTAATTCTTGACCATTCCTCTTTACAGAACTGTTTCAGTTCAGCAATATTCTTGGGATGTCTGGTGTGAATCGCTTTCTTGAGATCATGCCACAGCATCTCAATCGGGTTGAGGTCAGGACTCTGACTGGGCCACTCCAGAAGGCGTATTTTCTTCTGTTTAAGCCATTCTGTTATTGATTCACTTCTATGCTTTGGGTCGTTGTCCTGTTGCAACACCCATCTTCTGTTGAGCTTCAGCTGGTGGACAGATGGCCTTAAGTTCTCCTGCAAAATGTCTTGATAAACTTGGGAATTCATTTTTCCTTCGATGATAGCAATCCGTCCAGGCCCTGACACAGCAAAGCAGCTGTGATGCCCCCACCACCATACTTCACAGTTGGGATGAGATTTTGATGTTGGTGTTCTGTGCTTCTTTTTCTCCACACATAGTGTTGTGTGTTTCTTCCAAACAACTCAACTTTGGTTTCATCTGGCCACAGAATATTTTGCCAGTACTGCTGTGGAACATCCAGGTGCTATTGTGCAAACTGTAAATGTGCAGCAATGTTTTTTTTGGACAGCAGTGGCTTCCTCTGTGGTATCCTCCCATGAAATCCATTCTTGTTTAGTGTTTTACGTATCGTAGAGTCATAACAGGGATGTTAGCATATGCCAGAGACTTTTGTAAGTCTTTAGCTGACACTCTAGGATTCTTCTTCACCTCATTGAGCAGTCTGCGCTGTGCTCTTGCAGTCATCTTTACAGGACGGCCACTCCTAGGGACAGTAGCAGCAGTGCTGAACTTTCTCCATTTATAGACAATTTGTCTTACCGTGGACTAATGAACAGCAAGGCTTTTGAAGATACTTTTATAACCCTTTCCAGCTTTATAGTCAAGAATTCTTAATTGTAGGTCTTCTGAGAGCTTTTTTGTGCGAGGCATCATTCACATCAGGCAATGCTTCTTGTGAAAAGCAAACCCAGAACTGGTGTGTGTTTTTTATAGGGCAGGGCAGCTGTAACTAACACCTCCAATCTCATCTCATTGATTGGACTCCAGTTGGCTGACACCTCACTCCAATTAGCTCTTGGAGATGTCATTAATCTAGGGGTTCACATACTTTTTCCACCTGCACTGTGAATGTTTACATGGTGTGTTCAATAAAAACATGGTAACATTTAATTCTTTGTGTGTTATTAGTTTAAGCAGACTGTGATTGTCTATTGTTGTGACTTAGATGAAGATCAGATCACATTTTATGACCAACTTGTGCAGAAATCCATATCATTCCAAAGGGTTCACATACTTTTTCTTGCAACTGTATATCATTAGCATTTGATTGGCGGAGGTCCAACACCCGGGACCCCTGACGATCAGCTGTTTGAGAAGGCAGAGGCACTGGCAGTAGCGCCATGGCCTTCTCGCTGCTTACCACAGGCCAAGTGACATCACGACTAGTATCACTGACCTGGGCGGGGCTAAGCTCTGTTCACTTAAATGGAGCTTAGCCCCGCCCAGGCCAGTAATACTAATCGTGACGTCATTGGGCCTGCAGTAAACAGTGAGAAGGCTGCGGCGCTACTGCCAGCGCCTCTGCCTTCTCAAACAGCTGATCGGCGGGGGTTCTGGGTGTTGGACCCCCACCGATCAGATGCTGATGATCTATCCAGAGGATAGATCATCAGTTTAAAAAAACTGCAGAACCCCTTTTACAATAGTTTCAGATTATTTTTCAGAATAAGCTGTCATGTGTACATAAGGAATAACACTATTTCTGGCTATTATATGCCTTGTATTTGGCACTTTTTCACAGTTTTTTGTTTTGCAATCTGTAATTGTCAGTTTTTTTCTGAGCTGGACGGTGGAGACTAGCTGGTATCATATCTGTCCAGACACAGGACAAGGATAACTCTCTGTAGCAAACCCTCAGAAGCAGTGGCAGTTATGGAGGACATTACACAGCAAAACTGAGCAGTGAAGTTAAGACAGTACATGACTTACAAACATGCACCAGTCTCTCTGCCTGTCTCTCTGCCTGTCTTGCCTCCAGCAGCCCCTCCTTTCTCCTCCTTGCCCCTCTCCTCCTCATAGACTTCTATGTAATCAGATTTTTCAGTGAGCAGTCAGCCGGTCATTTAAATCAAATCTGAGTACTGTTCGGATACTAGCTGTGTGCCTTCTGCATTTTGCAGAATGGAACATTCATCCCATAATAGAACAGTCCTATCCTTGTTCGTAAACGTGGACAAGAATAGGGTATGTTCTATATTTTTGCGTGTGTCACAGAACGGACAAACGGATGTGGACAGCACTTAGTGTGCTGTCTGCATCTTTTGCGGCCCCATTGAAGTGAATGGGTCCGCATACGAAATGCAAAAAATGTGGATCGGATGTGGACAAAAACAACAGTCATGTACATGAGCCCTTAGTGAGGAGGAGGGGGACAGGAGAGGAGCGTAATAAGAGAAGGAAAAGGAAGCATCTTTCTTTCATAAGATATATTACAAAGTTTCTTGTATTCACCTGTACTATTCATTTATGGAAACAAATGAAACATCTACTCTTTAAAACTGTTGAGGAATTGAACAATTTTTTCTAAAACTGAAATACCACATGTAGCAATCTGGGAAATACAGTTGGCTCTTTCAGTCTTCAGATAGTTTGTGCCCTAATCAAGAAAGCACACCTTAGGCTACTTTCACATCTGCGTTTTTGCTGGATCAGTCATGGATCAGCAAAAAAGCTTCCGTCATGATAATGCGACCGTCTGCATCCTTTCTGAATGGATCCGTTGTATTTTCTCTAAAATGGTCAAGACGGATCCGTCTCTAAAACCATTGTAAGTCAATGGGCCGACGGATCCGTTTTCTTTTGTGTCAGAGAAAACGGATCCGTCACCATTGACTTATCCATCTTGATCAGTTTCTCAGGATGCACTCAGAAACGCTGCTTGCAGCGTTTTTGTGTGCGTCATGGGAATGCAATGAAATGGAACGGAATGCATTCTGGTGCACTCTGTTCCCTTCAGTTCAGTTTTGTCCCCTATGACGGATATCAATAGCGGAAAGGAAAATGCTGATGTGAAAGGAGCCTTAGAAGTGCAATCCCCTTTAAAAAAAAAACATGTATCTTTTGTATAAAGCTGTTGCTATGTGTGGAAGAGCATAAGGTGACAGAAGAGAGTGTGCACAGTGTCTGAGAGGATAGAGACAATGCAAACTGGCAGAGCATCTGAGCAACTGGACAGATTGTGAAGCAGTGTGGCATGTGGAGAGATATCTGTGGTGATAACAACCATCTTCATTGCAGCCACTCTAAGGAGACCAGAGCCTGTTGCCGCTTAAATAGACAGTGAACCTAAAGTTACCTTATTGATAGACTGTAACCACTATGGCAGTTGCCGGTCAAGAGACGGTTGTAACCGTAAGCCTTCTGCTCCACATACGTCAAGTAGTAAAGTTCTCCTTGGTTAATTTACAACTATGTCCGTCGGATTCCTTCCACCATCCTGAATGAGGAGCTTTCACATCAATCATCATTGTTCCAGTTGTTCTGCTAAGTAATCTTCAGGCCTCTTTAACATTTCCATGTCAGTGACACGTTCGTGAAAAGAAGCGTACTTGTTTCATCCGTGAAGCTGTCTGTGAAGGATGCATGGTTGGTGGGTGTATCCGTTTTTACCATCCTTGTGTCATCCGTAAATCACTGACATTGCTCAGCTGAAAATTCATTTCCAAAGAATCTCCTATTAGTCTTCAGTGCAAAATGGACGCAACACCGACATAACATGGATGTGTATCAGTGATTTTCACTGATCCATAGACTTCAATGGGCGTGCTTGGTCCACATCACGGATCAAAGTAGCACGTGTCTCTGTGATTTTCTTTCCTTACCCACGGTCGTAAAAAAAAATACTGAAATGTGAACAGATACATTTAAATCAATGGGTAGGTGAGCTTTCCGCGAAAAATGCGGACAGCACACATCAGTGAAAAACAGAAATGTGGACAAGGCCTCAGGCTGGCAGCTCGGAGGTGTGTCCTTTCTCAGGGGGTGTGTTCTTACTGTAACTGTCACAGTAGTTATAACTGGTGGCAGTTGAGTAATGGAACTGAGCATGTCAGCCACTTTTCACGTTAAATCCTGTTACATGTGCACTTGGCAGCTGAAGGTATTTGTGTTAGGCCCATTTTCATATGTGCCCGCATTGCTGAGAAAAATAAGTTTCAATATACAGTACAGACCAAAAGTTTGGACACACCTTCTCATTCAAAGAGTTTTCTTTATTTTCATGACTATGAAAATTGTAGATTCACACTGAAGGCATCAAAACTATGAATTAACACATGTGGAATTATATACATAACAAAAAAGTGTGAAACAACTGAAAATATGTCATATTCTAGGTTCTTCAAAGTAGCCACCTTTTGCTTTGATTACTGCTTTGCACACTCTTGGCATTCTCTTGATGAGCTTCAAGAGGTAGTCACCTGAAATGGTTTTCACTTCACAGGTGTGCACTGTCAGGTTTAATAAGTGGGATTTCTTGCCTTATAAATAGGGTTGGGACCATCAGTTGCGTTGTGGAGAAGTCAGGTGGATACACAGCTGATAGTCCTACTGAATAGACTGTTAGAATTTGTATTATGGCAAGAAAAAAGCAGCTAAGTAAAGAAAAACGAGTGGCCATCATTACTTTAAGAAATGAAGGTCAGTCAGTCCGAAAAATTGGGAAAACTTTGAAAGTGTCCCCAAGTGCAGTCACAAAAACCATCAAGCGCTACAAAGAAACTGGCTCACATGCGGACCGCCCCAGGAAAGGAAGACCAAGAGTCACCTCTGCTGCGGAGGATAAGTTAATCCGAGTCACCAGCCTCAGAAATCGCAGGTTAACAGCAGCTTAGGTCAATGCCACACAGAGTTCTAGCAGCAGACACATCTCTAGAACAACTGTTAAGAGGAGACTGTGTGAATCAGGCCTTCATGGTAGAATATCTGCTAGGAAACCACTGCTAAGGACAGGCATCAAGCAGAAGAGACTTGTTTGGGCTAAAGAACACAAGGAATTGACCAATGGAAATCTGTGCTTTGGTCTGATGAGTCCAAATTTGAGATCTTTGGTTCCAACCACCGTGTCTTTGTGCGACGCAGAAAAGGTGAACGGATGGACTCTACATGCCTCGTTCCCACCGTGAAGCATGGAGGAGGAGGTGTGATGGTGTGGGGGTGCTTTGCTGGTGACACTGTTGGGGATTTATTCAAAATTGAAGGCATACTGAACCAGCATGGCTACCACAGCATCTTGCAGCGGCATGCTATTCCATCCGGTTTGCGTTTAGTTGGACCATCATTTATTTTTCAACAGGACAATGACCTCAAACACACCTCCAGGCTGTGTAAGGGCTATTTGACCATGAAGGAGAGTGATGGGGTGTTGCGCCAGATGACCTGGTCTCCACAGTCACCGGACCTGAACCCAATCGAGATGGTTTGGGGTGAGCTGGACCGCAGAGTGAAGGCAAAAAGGCCAACAAGTGCTAAGCATCTCTGGGAACTCCTTCAAGACTGTTGGAAGACCATTTCAGGTGACTACCTCTTGAAGCTCATCAAGAGAATGCCAAGAGTGTGCAAAGCAGTAATCAAAGCAAAAGGTGGCTACTTTGAAGAACCTAGAATATGACATATTTTCTGTTGTTTCACACTTTTTTGTTATTTATATAATTCCACGTGTTAATTCATAGTTTTGATGCCTTCAGTGTGAATCTACAATTTTCATAGTCATGAAAATAAAGAAAACTCTTTGAATGAGAAGGTGTGTCCAAACTTTTGGTCTGTACTGTATACAAATGAGCCTTTAGGAGCAACAGAGGCTCTGATTTCTCTGCAAATGCCACTCCCTCTGCACTTTTATTGACAAGGCCAAGTGTTTTCACGTTTACTCTGCCTGGCCCTGTCAATCAATGTGCAGAAGGCAAGCAGCTGCAGAGAGAGCAAAGTCTCTAGGTGTAACAGCAATGCCCCCATTGCTCCTAACGGCACATTTGCATATATTAAAACTTTATATTCTCTGCAATGCAGACACATATGAACATAAGCCCAACACAGATGCCTTCAGCTGCCAAGCGCACATGCAACAGGTCAGCCAGTTTTATATATACAAATCTGCAGACCGATGCCCTTTAATGGCGGCACAACCTCTTTAAACAATAAATGGATGTTATGATAAAGAACATGTCTAAAGGTCAATCAGCCATGTAAACCTGCCTGTAAATGAAAAGCAGATCAATGATTGCTGAGACACATGTATAGTAAGTGCATGTCATACCATGAAGATCTGTGTAAACAAATGCAGAATAAGCTTATACTTAAATGAATAACTTTATTGATTTAATGCTTAGAGACTGAAGGAGCATGTTGCTGAGTGAGGATTAGCAAGAAGAAAGAATGCATTTGCCTTATAGGCTCCTTTCTTTTTTAAGATGAAAACTGACATTGAAATTTGTTGAAGGACCCGTCAGTGCTATAAACAATCAACTCTAATGGATGGTCAGGAAAATAGTCGCAGCCATAGTTATACAAACATCCATCCTTCGTTATTAAATTAAATTAAATTCACATTCAGTCCTGTAACAGGCTATTATTAGAAATATGTAGCTGTTTCTCTGAAGAAATAGTCAGTACAAAAATAATGGAAACCTTAAACTGGTAAAACAGAGGAATGCATACCTAGTAAATATTTATGTGTCCTGACCAGATGCTAAAAATTACAGACAAGAGTTTTGCTTGTTGCCTAAAAACTCATTGTGAAATCAAAATGCTTGCCTCCAGTTCGCTTTTTCTTGCCCCACTGTAGAAAGTATTCTGCCACATCAAGGATGGTTCCAAATTGGGAATCTCAACTATGGCGCCTATATGTCCTTTTGTGGCATATGGGGTTGTTCTTGTGGGATAACCCTTTTAAGGAACATGTACTCACCACTAGTGTTGATCGAGCACCAAAGTGCTCGGGTGCTTGAGTAGAACACCTCGGTATGCTCGGGTGCTCTACCGAGCACCAGAGTACAATGGAAGTCAATGGGATAACCCGAGAATTAAACCAGGCACCCTGTGCTCTCAAGAGGGGAGGGTGTCTGGTTCACATGAAAAGGTCAGAAATTGATGGAAACACCACAAAAATGGTTTCGGGAACAGCATGTGGAGGATGTCTGGATGCATCTTGGACTTCCAGGTCACTGCTGGGAAAGATGTTGTCCGAGTAGTACGCCACTTTTACAGACTGACAATAATACTCACAAAACCGAAAATCGATTTTAGAGGAAAAATTGTTAGGAAACATTATTTCCTGTATATTTACTTGTATATAAAGTGCAAGTGCTGCCAAAAATTACAAGGAAGAGGCACTCCGATACAACCTGTATATCACATAATGGAGGGCCTCATTCACATTGTGGTACAATTGTTCAGGTAGTGGGACTCCTACACTCATAAAGCCTATGCAGTAAGTGAAAAGGCTGCCAAAATGTACATGGAACCGGCACTCCAATACACCCTTTATTACACATAAAGGCGGGCATCATACACAACCTTGAAAAATTATGATTGATGGCCTGCTGGTGACATTCAAAAGCATTAGGAGCAAGGGCCTGCTGGTGACCCTCTAAAACATTAGGGACAAGGGCCTGCTGCTAATCTGACCATCTAAAACATTATGGGCGAGGGCCTGCTGCCGAGCTGACATCTAAAACATTACGGGCGAGGGCCTGTTGCTGATCTGACCTTCTAAAACATTATGGGCGAGGGCCTGCTGCCGAGCTGACATCTAAAACATTATGGGCAAGGGCCTGCTGCTGAGCTGACCTTCTAAAACATTAGGGGTGAGGGTCTGCTGCTGAGCTGACCATCTAAAACATTATGGGCGAGGGCCTGTTGCTGATCTGACAATCTAAAACATTAGGGGGGAGTGCCTGCTGCTGAGCTGACCGTCCAAAAAATATGGTTGAGGGTCTGCTGCTAAGCTGACCATCGAAAAAACTTATGGTTGAGGGTCTGCTGGTGAGCAAAGGCAACCTAATAAGCATGTTGATACGATGGAGGAGGAGGACGAGAAAAGGAAGATTGAACCATATACCCTTTTTTGTGGTGGAAGGGGTTCATGGGAATACAGTGTATTCAAGTACTCAAGTATACTAGTGATGAGCGGCAGGGGCAATATTCAAATTCGCAATATTTCGTGAATATTTGGGTGAATATTTGCCATATATTTGCGAATTCGCGAATTCGTGATCTCCAGGCATTATTTAATTGATTGCAAAAAAATTGCATAAAATTTGCATAAATATTTTCTCATAAAAATTTGCATGCACTGGTATTTAAAAAAATCGAATATTCGCGATTACGAATATATTTTGCGATATTCTAAATATTCGCAAATTTTCGAAGTGCCAATATTCGCGATTAAAATTCGCAATTCGAATATTCGTGATCAACACTATTCAATACACCATAAAAGCCACATTTAAAGTGCCTTTATGTTCAGCTGCTTTCCTCTGGTGGAGTAGAGAAGTCAGGAGAAATCCAAACCTTGTTCATTTTGATAAGAGTCAATCGGTCAGCATTTTCAGTTGACAGGCGGATGCGCTTATCAGTTATTATGCCTCCAGCAGCACTAAATACCCGCTCTGGCAAAACCCTGGCGGCAGGGCAGGCCAGCACCTCCAAGGCGTAGAGAGCCAGTTTGTGCCACATGTCCAGCTTGGACACCCAATAGTTATAAGGCACAGAGGGATCATTCAGGACGCAGACACTGTCTGCTATGTACTCCTTCACCATCTTCCAAAAATTTTCCCTCCTTGTGACACTAGGCTGCGCATCGGGGTGAGGGTGCTGGCGGGGTGTCATGAAACTGTCCCAGGCTTCGGAGAGTGTTGCCCTGCCTTTGTTGAGACTGCTGTGTGTTCCCCTCATCTCCCCTCCTCGGTTGCCCAAGGAACTACTTACTCTGCCGCCAGCGTTGTCAGCTGGAAATTTTTGGAGCAATTTTTCCACAAGGATCTTCTGATATAGCACTATTTTGCTAGTCCTCTCCACCAGAGGAATGAGAGATGAGAAGTTCTCTTTGTAGAAGGGGTCGAGGAGGGTGAACAACCAGTAATCAGTGTTGGCCAAAATGCATACAATGCGAGGGTCAAGGGAAAGTCAGCCTAACATAAAGTCAGCCATGTGTGCCAGAGTCCCAACAGACAAGACTTTGCTGTCCTCATCAGGAGGATCACTCATAATCTCCTCATCCTCTTCCGCCCATCCACGTTGAGCAGCTGGAATAAACCTGCTATGGGTACTACCCTCTGTAGTGGAGGCAACCGTCTCCTGCTCCTTCTTCTCCTCATCATCATCCAATTTGCACTGAGAAGACAAAATGAGGGTGGTCTGGCTATCACCCTGTGTACTGTCTTCCCCCATTTCCACCTCTTCCACATGCAAAGCGCCGCCTTCATTGTGAGCAGCGAGCATTTCAGTATTCCACTACTGCCCTCTGCTGCTCACAAAGCCTGGCTAACATGTGGAATGTGGAGTTTCACGTCACGTTGCACAACTGTCGGTGAGCTGGCAATTGCAAGCGCTGCTGCAGCGCTGCCAGATCGGCGGCAGCTGTAAATGACTTTCAGTAATAGGCACACATGCGGCGCACCTACACCAGTAGCTCAGGCAAATTGGGGTAGGTTTTGAGAAACCGCTGAACCACTAAGTTTGACAAGTGGGCTGGGCATGGTATGTGTGTGAGCTTGCCGAGCTCCAAAGCCGCCACCAAGTTACGGCCATTATCAGACACAACCATGCCTGGTTGTAGGTTGAGTGGCGAGACCCACAGTTCAGTCTGGTCCCTTATACACTGCCAAAGCTCTGCGGGGGTGTGCTGTTTGTCACCTAAGCAAATAAGTTTCAGCACGGCCTGTTGCCGCTTCCCAAGTGCAGTGCCACACTGCTTCCAGCTACTGGCTGATGGCTGACTGTTGCTGCAAGATGACAATTCAGAGGTGGAAGTTGAGGAGGAGGAGAAGGAAAATGTGGGGTTGCAGACACTAATGTAGGTGGTGGTGGAAATCCTGATGGAAGTAGGGTCCGAAGTCCTTGGCGTCGGTAGCACCTGTGCCATCCCAGGGTATGACTCGCTACCGGCCTCCACAACATTCACCCAGTGTGCCGTCAGGGAAATTTAGAGTCCCTGGCCACAAGCACTTGTCCATGTGTCAGTCGTTAAGTGGACCTTCCCAATAACTGCATTGGTCATGGCACGTATGATGTTACGAGACACATGCTGGTGTATGGCAGGGACGGCACACCAGGCAAAATAGCTGGCAAGGGGACTGAGTAATGGCAACATTTCCAGGGCCAGCAATTTGGAAAGGTGTGCATTTAGTGCTATGGCCTGTGGGTGGGTGGCTGGGTATTTGCGCTTTCGTTCAAAGGCCTGGGGTATGGACATCTGTACGCTGCGCTGGGACACAGAAGTGGATGTGCTAGCTGATGGTGCTTGCTAAAGTCCAGGTGCAGAGCGGGAGGCATCCGGGCCTGCGTCTTGGACAGGGGATTGGCCAGCATGTAACACTGGGGAAGAGGAAGCAGTGGTGTGACCCGCAGACACTGATTGTGGAACCAGGCGTTTGGCCCACCTATAAGGGTGCTTTGATGCCATGTGGCGGATCATGCTGGTGGTGGTGAGGATGCTAGTGTTCACGCCCATGCTCATTTTGGTACTGCATAGGTTGCAAAATACAATTCTTTTATCGTCCACACTTTCCTCAAAAAAGTGCCACACTGCGGAACACCTACCCCTTGCGCAAGGGAGATTTCCACAAGGGGGTGCTCCGTGAAACAGTTGCGGACCTGTTTGGTATGGCCCGCCTTCTCCCTTTTGCCACCCCACTACCTCTTCCAGCCTGTTGCGGTGCTACGGATCCCTCCCTCTCTGTACTGCTGTCCTCGCTCGGCTTGCCACCTTCCCAGGTTGGGTCAGTGATTTCATCGTCCACCACCTCCTCTTCTACTTCCTCACTCTGGTCATCCTCCTGAATTGTTGACCTAACAACAACCTCACTTATTGACAACTGTGTCTCATCCTTATCATCAACCTTTTGAGACACTAATTGCCGTTGACTTATTGGCAACTATGTCTCATCATCATCATCCACCTCGTGAAACACTAATTGCCGCTCCCCACCGCCATCTTCTTCTGACTGTGGATGCTCAAGAGTTTGAGAATCAGGGCACAAGATCTCCTCATGTCCCTCTTCAAGTGGGCTTGGCGAGAGGCCCAAATTAAGAAATGGCGATAAAAAGAGCTCATTGGAATATCCGATTGTGGGATCACTTGTTTGTAAAGACTCACCATGGTGGGAGGAAGGAGGATCAGGGCGAGGATTCTGTTGAACAAACTCTTGGCTACTGAGACTGGACTTTGTGGAAGACAGGGTGGTGCTTAACCAACTGGAAGCATTATCTACTGCAATCCAACCGACCACCTACTTGCACTGGTATGACTTCGAGAGTGGTGTACTGCGCCACCCTGCAAACTGGGATATGAAGCTAGTTATCGTGGATGAGTGTGTTTCTTGTGCTCTGCCAGCAGGCATAGTTTCACCGCGCCCAGGGCCACGGCCTCTGCATGCTCCATCAGCAACACGGCCACTTCCCCATACCTTACTGCTCGCCTTCATCATATTAAATGGTATATATGCTTGCAAGCATGTCACACGTACAGTATCGCAGTTTTTTTTTAATGTATGCGCAAATAAATTACAGTCAATGTCACAGATATTTGGGATGCGGAAATATTATACAGGAGAAGTACCACAGGTAATGGCTTTGCTGTCAACATCGACTAAGAAATTATTACAGTCAATGTCACTGATATTTAGGATGCGGAAACGTTATACAGAAGAGGTACCACAGGTAATGCCGCTGCTGTCACCAGCGGCTAAGAAAAAATTACAGTCAATGTCACTGATATTTGGGATGTGGAAACGTTATACAGAAGAGGTACCACAGGTAATGCCGCTGCTGTCAACAGCGGCTAAGAAAAAATTACAGTCAATGTCACAGATATTTTGGATGCAGAAACGTTATACAGGAGATTTAGCGCAGGTAATGTCACTATCCGCAGCGTCTATGGAAAAAGTACACTGGATGTCACAGATATTTTTAGGATGCGCAAACATTATACAGGAGTTGTAGCACAGGTAATGTAACTGTCCACAGCGGACACCGTTTACAGAAAAAGTACACTGGATGTCACAGATATTTTTAGTATGCGCACAAGTTAAACAGGAGATGTAGCGCAGATAATGTCGCTGTCCGCAGAGTCTATGGAAAAAGTACACTGGATGTCACAGATATTTTTAGGATGCGCAAAAGTTATGCAGGAGATGTAGCGCAGGTAATGTCACTGTCCGGAGCGTCTATGGAAAAAGTATACTGGATGTCACTGATATTTTGAGGATGTGCAAAAGTTATACAGGAGATGTAGCACAGGTCATGTAACTGTCCGCAGCGGACACAGTCTACGGAAAAAGTACACTGGATGTCACAGATATTTTTAGGCTGCGCACACGTTACACAGGAGATGTAGCGCAGATAATGTCGCTGTCTGCAGCGGCCAAACAATTGCAACCTATTTAGCGCCGGTTGCGCTAAAAATATATATTGCTGCCAAATACAACAATAGTTCTTAAAAGGACTTTGGGGTCTCTATTAGTGATGATCGAGCATGCTCGGCCGAACACCTGTTCGGCTCGAGCATCTAGACGCATATGCTCAAATCTCCTCCCTGCACGTTTCTTGGCTGCTATGTAGCTAATAAACGTGCAGGTAAGTACTGCCCTCACTGTGATGCCAGTGGCCACGTTGGCTACTGGCATTACAATGATTGGCTGGCCGGAACAGGTCATCGGGTGCTCTATAGCATCCGATGATGCATATTCGGCTCATTGGTAGTCAGGGAGAGCTGAGAATAGGAAGGGACAAAGAGTGTAGGGAGTGTAAGCATTATATCAACATGCTTATTCGTCACATATAATGCCCTTGCATATATTCCCTTCGCATATACACTCACCTAAAGAATTATTAGGAACACCTGTTCTATTTCTCATTAATGCGATTATCTAGTCGACCAATCACATGACAGTTGCTTCAATGCATGTAGGGTTGTGGTCTGGTCAAGACAATCTCCTGAACTCCAAATTGAATGTCAGAATGGGAAAGAAAGGTGATTTAAGCAATTTTGAGTGTTGCATGGTTGTTGGTGCCAGACGGGCCGGTCTGAGTATTTCACAATCTGCTCAGTTACTTGGATTTTCACGCACAACCATTTCTAGGGTTTACAAAGAATGGTGTGAAAAGGGAAAAACATCCAGTATGCGGCAGTCCTGTGGGCGAAAATGCCTTGTTGATGCTAGAGGTCAGAAGAGAATGGGCTGACTGATTCAAGCTGATAGAAGAGCAACGTTGACTGAAATAACCACTCGTTACAACCGAGGTATGCAGCAAAGCATTTGTGAAGCCACAACACGCACAACCTTGAGGCGGATGGGCTACAACAGCAGAAGACCCCACCGGGTACCACTCATCTCCACTACAAATAGGAAAAAGAGGCTACAATTTGCACGAGTGTTGAAGACTGGAAAAATGGTTTCTTGAACATGACATTGAGTTCACTGTACTAAAATGGCCCCCACAGTCACCAGATCTCAACCCAATAGAGCATCTTTGGGATGTGGTTGAACGGGAGCTTCGTGCCCTGGATGTGCATCCCTCAAATCTCCATCAACTGCAAGATGCTATCCTATCAATATGGGCCAACATTTCTAAAGAATGCTATCAGCACCTTGTTGAATCAATGCCACGTAGAATTAAGGCAGTTCTGAAGGCAAAAGGGGGTCCAACACCGTATTAGTATGGTGTTCCTAATAATTCTTTAGGTGAGTGTATTTTACAGGGTCAGCTCAGCTGCAGGCCCTCGTATATAATGTTTTAGAGGGTCAGCACAGCAGCAGACCTTCACCCCTAATTTTTTAGATGGTCAGCTCAGCAGCAGACCCTCACCCCTAATGTTTTAGAAGGTCAGATCCACAGCAGACCCTCACCACTAATGTTTTAGAAGGTCAGATCAGTAGAAGACACTCACCCCTAATTTTTTAGATGGTCAGCTCAGCAGCAGACCCTCACCCCTAATTTCTTAGATGGTCAGCTCAGCAGCAGACCCTCACCCCTAATTTTTTAGATGGTCAGTTCAGCAGCAGGCCCTCGCCACCTAATGTTTTAGAGGGTTACCAGCAGACCCTTGCTCCTAATATTTTTGAGGGTCACCAGCATGCCATCAATCATAATTTTTCAAGGGTGTGTATGATGCCCTCCTTTATGTGTAATTAAGGGTGTATTGGAGTGTCGGTTCATTGTAATTTTTGGCAGCCCTTTCACTTAGTGCATAGGCTTAATGAGTATAGGAGTCCCACTACCTGAACAATTGTACCACAATGTGAATGAGGCCCTCCTTTATGTGATATACAGGTTGTATCAGAGTGCTTCTTCCTTGTAAGTTTTGGCAGCACTTGCACTTTATATACAAGTAAATATACAGGAAAGAGTGTTTCCTAACAATACTTCTCACCACCAATTGCAGTACGTCTACTTACTGACTGATAATAGGAAAATCCATCAGTTTAATACTAATTTTGTAAAAAGGTGTCGGCATAATAAAAATCTGTAGTTAAAGAGGCACTCTAGCAAACTGACATGTAATTCTAACTGACCAGGAATATACTAGGCAATATCACTTGTTTCTTAGAAATAAAACAGGCTTAGGGCTCTTTCACACCTGCGTTATGGTCTTCCGGCATAGAGTTCCGTCGTCGGGGCTCTATGCCGGAAGAATCCTGATCAGGATTATCCTAATGCATTCTGAATGCATCAGGATGTCTTCAGTTCCGGAACGGAACGTTTTTTGGCCGGAGAAAATACCGCAGCATGCTGCGCTTTTTGCTCCGGCCAAAAATCCTGAAGACTTGCCGCAAGGCCGGATCCGGAATGAATGCCCATTGAAAGGCATTGATCCGGATCCGGCCTTAAGCTAAACGTCGTTTCGGCGCATTGCCGGATACGACGTTTAGCTTTTTCTCAATGGTTACCATGGCTGCCGGGACGCTAAAGTCCTGGCAGCCATGGTAAAGTGGAACGGGGAGCAGGGGAGCAGGGGAGCAGCATACTTACCGTCCGTGCGGCTCCCAGGGCGCTCCAGAGTGACGTCAGGGCGCCCCACGCTCATGGATGACGTGATTGCATGCCACGTCATCCATGCGCATGGGGCGCTCTGACGTCACTCTGGAGCGCCCCGTGAGACGCACGGACTGTAAGTATGCTGCTCCCCCGCTCCCCGCTCCTACTATGGCAACCAGGACTTTAATAGCGTCCTGGCTGCCATAGTAACACTGAAAGCATTTTGAAGACGTATCCGTCTTCAAATGCTTTCAGTACACTTGCGTTTTTCCGGATCCGGCGTGTAATTCCGGCAAGTGGAGTACACGCCGGATCCGGACAACGCAAGTGTGAAAGAGGCCTTACTGGCGCTCTTACTCAAAAATGTTGTAAGTATGCTACAAGGTCAGTGCCGCAATGACAATTAGAAGAAGTAAAATAAGAATTCCTGCGCAGTAAACACAGGAATTCTTTTTTTTCTTAAAATTTGTTTCATCCCAGTTCATTTACATCCATATTAAACCCTTTCATTATGGGCAGCTGTGCGATATGACCTCCAGTTTGACTACCAGTCCAGACCCTAATTTCCTGTGTAGACAAGAGGTCAGTCTTTTTTGTGTGGCTGACTTTCTGTAAACATCATCAATTATCAAATCCCATCTGACAGCTCTCATACCCCTCCACTTCTCATCCAGCTTCATATTCCTTGTTACTCTATATGTCCCCACATACATAGAGTATTTGATGAAGATATAATTTCTTCCCTATCTGTGAGTGCTGTATGCAGAATATCCAGTGGTTCAGGTTCACACTGCTAAACAGACAAAACAGAATGCATGAGGAGGCAGGCTGGAGGCTACATCACGTAGTAATACATGGAGACTCTCCAGTATGAGACAAAAGGAGTTCTACTTTACTGATCTATCACTTGCTGCACTTACCTAGGACGCAGTGTGATAAGACTCTGCCGCCTCTGTCTCTGCAAAGTCAGAGGTATCATTGCAAATGTAAGATGTATTATGAAACCCTATTCGGCTACTTTTACACCTGCGTTTAGGTGCGGATCCGTCTGGTATCTGCACAGACGGATCCGCACCTATAATGCAAACGCTTAGATCCATTCAGAATGGATCCGTTTTCATTACCATTAAAAAATAAATAAAAAATAAATTATTATTATTATTTTTTTTTCATGATAGTGCAAACGGATCCGTTTTGACTTTACATTGAAAGTCAATGGGGGACGGATCCGTTTGAAAATTGAGCCATACTGTGTCAACTTCAAACGGATCCGTCCCCATTGACTTACATTGTAAGTCTGGATGGATCCGTTTGCCTCCGCGCGGCCAGGCGGACACCCGAACGCTGCAAGCCTGCTGAGCGGAGCGGAGGACAAACGGTGCCAGACTGATGCATTCTGAGCGGATCCGCATCCACTCAGAATGCATTAGGGCTGGACGGATCCGTTCGGGGCCGCTTGTGAGAGCCTTCAAACGGAACTCACAAGCGGAGCCCCGAACGCAAGTGTGAAAGTAACCTTAGAGGGGAGAAGGGTATACACAAGAGCTTTTACAAAGCCTTTAAAAGGTCACTGAGTTTTCAACAAAACATTTGCTATGTCATAGAGGTATCAAAAGTTTTAATCTCGGGTGTTTGGGGAGACAACCACCGATCCCTAGAATGAGACAAGAGAGGTGGTCACATATTGCACTCTTTCTCCTCAATGCAGAGGACGGATCGAGATGGCTCATAGACTTCTATCGAGATTGTCTCCTGCAGTGAGGAGGGAGTGCGAAATATGCAAGTGGTTCTCTCTCCCTGTTCTAGTAATCATAACTTTTGATATGTCTCTATGGCATATCAAATATTTTTTGAAACTCAGTGACCATTTAAAGGGATTCTGTCAGCTCGTTTTAGCCTATAGAGATGCGGACATGCACGGCTAGATCGCCGCTAGCATGTCCGCAATAAACCTGTCCCATTGCGCTGTGTACTTTTATTGTGTTTACAAAATTATTTTATAGATATGTAAATGAGCCTGGTAAGGAGCCCAAGGGGCTGTACTAACCTTTTTGGAGCCCAGCCATGCCCCCCTGTGAAGGAGCCCAGTACCGCCTGTAACCAGGAATCTCCTCCTTGCTTACAGTTAGATTGCCGTAATCTTGCAATGTGCAAGCTCGCGCATGCGCAGTGCCGGCATAGTGTTCCTTCCCTGTGCTGGCATCAGCCTCAGGGAAGGAACTGAGCATGTGCGAGCTCACGCATCGTGAGATTACGGCGATCTAACTGTGAGCCCATTCCTACGATCCAAGTACAACTATGTGAAATGCTAACACGGTAAATCGAGGTGGATTTTTTCACGGCTCGTATCATGGACAGGCTTGTGCCACCATCCCCCACCCAACCCCCTGGCCGCCCCTATTGTGGAAGGGATAGGGTCAGTCACGGAACCCCTATCAAAATACCCGGACTGGCTCTTGAGACCGCTCTTGTCAAATAACCCTACATATTTACGTGATACCAATGCCTTCTGGAAGCGCTGAAGGAGTTCCAGTGGCAGGAAGATTTTAATTTGGTGTCCCTTGACGTGGAAAGCCTCTACACCCGCATACCACATGGAGGGGGTGTTCAGGCTGTCATGAAGGTATTGAGCAAAACTGACAAGAGTGCTATCTATTGTACCTTTGTCCGGGAAGCACCTAATTTCGTGGTTAGTAATAATGTGTTTACTTTTAGGGGATGCTGGTACAGGCAGATCTATGGTACGGTAATGGGGACACCAGTTTCCTGTACATTCGCTAATTTATACTTGGCAGTCTTTGAGGACCGCTATGTTTTTTCCACCTCTAATCCATATTTGCAGCATATTAAACAGTTTTTACGCTACATGGATGTCTTCATGGTATGGCAGGGTTCGAGGCTGGTGTGTGAGGAGTTTGTCCAGTTTTTAAATGATCATAATGAAATAAATATGAAATTCACATTAAACTTTGGGGGTACCAATTTGGATTTCCTTGACGTTCGTGTGACTAGTAAAGGGGACACTCTTACCACCACCGGCTTCCGCAAACCCACTGCCACTAATTTGTTGCTCCACTACGACAGTTATCATCCACGTAAAGTAAAACAGGCGGTCCCTTTTGGACAATTTATAAACATATTAATAGCACAGAAGCAGGATATAGGAAGCAGGCCCAGGAATTAAAAGAAAGACTCGCATATAGAGGTTACCCGGAGTCAGAACTTGATGCAGCTTTAGAGAGAGCAGGCAAATTCACACAGGGTGAATTATTGAAGAAAAGCAGTTCTAATAATTCCAGAAAACAGGTCATTAACAGGTTTGCATTTGCCTTCAAATACAGTCCCTTAGCAGACAGGTGATATACAAAAACTGGGACATCCTCAAGTATGAAGAGGGTCTCCAAGATCTAACACAAAATAAACCACTTATCACCTTTAAAAGGTGCCACACAATAAAGGACAAGTTAGTGAGAAGTAGGCTCAAGGAAAATAAAACCAGTAATTGGCTTACCGAACGCCTACCCATAGGATATTACAAATGTGGGGACTGTTCCTTTTGCCAATATATCCACCAGGGCAAATACCTATTCTTTGCAGGCATTAAGCAGAGTCAAGCAATTTGCTACATGCATGACCAAATATGTGGTTTACCTGGGGTTGTGCTCCTGTGGGTCTTTCTACATAGGGAAGACTATTCGCCCTATGTATGAGAGATTCAGGGAGCACGTCCATAATAGGCAGGAAAAGGTTGCCCTAGACTTATAGATCACGTCCGTAATAGGCATGATCATAATACCAAATGCCTAAAATTTGCAGCTCTTGAACATGTTCCTGTCCCAGCTCTAGGTGGAGACAGGCACCGCCTCCTCCTTCAGAGGGAGGCGGAGTGGATCATTCGCACTGGCGCTATAGGTCCTTTAGGACTAAATGATCGTAACGATCTGAGTGTCTTTTTATAACAGCCAGAGGTTCATGCACGCGATATATGCATTGCTAGTGTCAGGGAATACATTGTTCTTACCTTCCTCATTCCTAGTTCTGGATGAGGATGTTTTAGCGTCTGTGGTTGCCCAGGCAACGTGGACGCATTTAAATGAGCGCATACCAAGCGTGATGAGGTCAGAAAAAGCTCAAGTGCGCGAAACGGCCGTCGCCAGCTGATCACTCAGTATTCTTATGCTTCATGTCCGCCCCAGCCCGTGTAACCTATCTTTCAAATGAAAATAAAGAACTTATGTTACTGCAATTGGTGAGTGCCGCTATTGTTTCTTATCTTTGGATCATATCTTTTTATAAGGCTACTTAGCTTTCAGAGGATTACCAGGATTGCTACTAATGTATCCACTTCCCAGCTTTCAGATACTTTCAGGCCTGTAGTAGCCTCTGGACAAAATCTATTTACAAGTAGAGACATTGATGACCTATGTGTCGGAAAGGGTATCAATGTGTGATCAATGTGTGGAGCTCTCTTCCCTGGGGCTCCATGATCACCACTGCTATAGAGCTCATTCAATTAAATGGGCTTCAGCTACAGTACCAGGCAAAGCTGCACAATGAAGCCATATGCTTGCACAGTTAGTCTTGTTGTCTAATAAGGTTCCTAAGGGTTGGACTCTATCTGATTATACTGAAAGTTACAATATATTATCTATTTCTCTTTGATGTTCTTGACTAATGTGTTTCATTTTAAAGAGGAGGAAGATGCATGATACATCTGCAGATGTACTCAATGTGGTTTAGATTCCTGTCTGAACACTACTTAGTGTTGAAAACTCTGTGAGGTACACAGCATCAGTCTAGCCCACCATAGTACCAGTGTAAATGGTGGGCCCAGGCTCTGATATGGTAGTGGGTCCCAAAGGTCCAGGACAGAGAAAACATTTGAAGCTGCCTTTGTAGACAATAAATTGTCACTGGGATCTATTTGTTTGAATCAAAACCTATTAATGATATGGGGGTTGGTCTCCAAGAATAATTTCCTCGGATGGACCAAAGAAAACCCAGTCTGACCTTGAAGGTACTCATAGATACAATTATTAACTCTTGCAACAATATAAGATCTTTCTTCTACAGCAAATGTGTCTCTTTTCCAAAACAAAATGAGCCAATACACATAAAAGGCGAACAAACCCACCAATTTCAGTGGGACTGGACACTATCCTATGTGTATGGAGGTGTGCTGAATCTCCACAACAGAGGAAGTCAGAGGAAGGAAGGAGCTGGCTTTCTACTGAGGTGTTCAGAAATGGCTTTCTCCCCTCTTACCAAGCCAAATTTTTATCACATATTAACAGCCTGTATATGAAGATTCTATGTCATTTTTTTTCCTTCTACAAAAAACAGGTGAATAGTTTCTGAATATCATTTTCTTGATGTATTCTACTTCCTATCCGGGCTCTTTAACTTCCTCTTTGTTTGGACTTTTGGCATGGCAAACAGCATCTATTGACATTCTCAATCAGACCATTCACTGGGGCCAGAGAGGGGAGGGGGTAACTCAAATTGAGTGACTTAATTACAGCATCACACATTACACTAAATGCAGTATATCTGTAAAGAATAAATCAAGGCAACTGCACTTACTGTAGATTTCCAACTAGCTTTCTCAATTCTGAGTGACTATACAAGAATTCTCTGGGAATAAATATGTAACATCATGGGGTCAGAGGTGTTGATTCCATTATCCTAATTAGAGTCAGTAGGTGATAATGACCTCCCAGAAAAAGTTGTCAAGACAGCATTGTATGTGGCAGACAATAGATGTCTAACCCCCGCCTCTATTCAAGCTTGGCTTCTCCATTTTTACGTAGATGGCCTCCTTCACAACTCGTTTGTACCAATTGGCCTCCTTATCCAAAACACGTACTTGACTGTCTTCACGTATGTGTTTTGGATAAAAGACGTCTTTTACTAAAATGTTAATTGTGGAACAGACCCACATCCGTGTGGATCCTCTTCCCCCTAATTAGTAATCTGTGCTTAGTTTTACAGGGGCTAGGTCATTGGGCTCTGTTGCGGGATGGGGGAGGATCAACAGTCTGTTGATCCCCCAATCAGTGAATTAAGTATACTATGATATGAATATGCTCTTGAGGGCTCAGAGATGCAGAGCTTATGAAAATGTGCAACAAGCCACAGGGATAATAACTTGTATTGCTGGTGATGGTGCAGCAGTCACACAAATGCAATGTGCAAGCTGTTGTACAATAAATCCTCACCTGGCTTCTAACTACAAGAATTAGTTGAGTAGTCTAGATAGTAATTCATTATAGAAACAACATTGTGCAATGTACAGAGGCAGTGCATCCGGAACTTCGGCATCTGCAAGGCGGCCACCAGAACTAAGTCCTTTTGTAAGGTGAAGCCGTGCCCAAGATCTGGACCAAACCCATATGTCAAGAATGAAGGTAGCAGAGGAGTGCCAAAAGTTAAGTCACTCCCATCCCGAGTGAATCAATGCACTTGTCATTGTGGGGGTTCGAGAAGGAGTATTAAACTCCCATTCGAACTGCAGGGAATTAAAGCAGTATATACATCAGTTAGGACTAATACAAAGGGAGCATAAACAAGGGCAGATGACATGACTAGACATTGTGCAACACTAAAGTCTAATAGGGGTAGATGGCACCAAGAAAGGTATGCAACATTATATTGTGGATAGGAGCCGCACTGCACTTACCAGTTGACATCCGGCTCCAGAGCTATTGCATAGCAGCTAATAAGTAGGGGTGTGTGGAGTTGGATCCCTGTCGATCAGATATATTCTTCAGATGCACTATCTATTAAAATCCCAGAAATCCCCTTTAAGCCTTCTAGCCCTTTTTTATTTTGGAGCTTAGTGGTCATACATCATAGACTTCACCAACACAGTTATCTAAGTACATCTTTTTTTCCTAGGCAATACAACACTTGTGGAAAAGGGGCTACGGTGCTATTTGTCTTACCCACTAAAATAATTGAACCTGGGAGAATAAAAAAATATTCATAACTTTGTTGTATTTCTGTCATTGTCACAGATACAAAACATGACATATCACACAGATCGACAGCTCTTCAACCTGCACTATTTATTGCTGGTCTTAAACTGATACGAGGTAGTAAAAATGCTTGTTCAGATCAGCCATGGGTATTTTTATTTAGGTGCTCTATTTCTAGAAAAGTGACTGACTAATTTTACTAAATCTAGCAAAGGTTGTTCAGAAGAGAATAGCTCAAGATACTGATATATATTCAGGGTGTTATATATATAGGCCCCGATTTATCATGCCTTCACTCTAGAATTCTGGCTTCAAAAAGTTGCAAAATTTGGCGTTTCTTTCTTACTTGAACAACAATGTTGTGACATTTTTACACCTGTGACTTCAGTTTTTAAATAACAATGGGAAAGTGGCCATGATTAGCTATTGTCATGACCGTAGACCGTAACCGTAGTCTGTCCATGTATTACATGACTATCATTGGTCAGCATCAGCTGCACCCAGACCAGCTTCAATTGAAAGAGGGTGTATTAAGATCAGACAATTAAGAGAAGTTTGTCATCAGGAAATACACTGTTAAACCAGACACACTGCCTCGTAGTGCTAGATCAGCTGTATGTCATGATACTTTTCGTTTAATGATCTGTTGCTTCATTCTGGGTAAAAAGTACTTATGATCCACATGCAGATAAGCAGTTAAAGGGAACCTGTCACTGGGATTTTGTGTATAGAGCTGAGGACATGGGTTGCTAGATGGTCGCTAGCACATCCGCAATACCCAGTCCCCATAGCTCTGTGTGCTTTTATTGTGTAAACAAACCGATTTGATACATATGCAAATTAACCTGAGATGAGTCCTGTACATGAGATGAGTCGGACAGGACTCATTTCAGGTTAATTTGAATATGTATTAAATCGGTTTTTTTTTACACAATAAAAGCACACAGAGCTATGGGGACTGGGTATTCCAGATGTGCTAGGGGCGATCTAGCAGCCCATGTCCTCAGCTCTATACCCCAAATCCAAGTGACAGGTTCCCTTTAAGTGCACCTTGGGCAGGCCCAAGCCACTCTGAGCACCTCTGCTCCTCTGCCAGCCCATCTACCAATCTCATGGCCAAACAAACAACCCAGGTCCCAGGAAAGCCATTTTTAGAACAGGTCACGTACTTGTGGTCCCACTGTTGACTTTTTTGTCTCTGTTGTTCTGCATATTGGCCACACTTTCCCTCCCACATCCCGAAGTATGGAATTCCACATATTATGTGAACCGTCATCCTTTCTACGTTACTGTCCATGAACATCACATAAGAGCTCATGAGGGAAGGTGTGCTTACATATCAAAAACAGGTACCACAAGAATCATGGGAAGTGTAGCTTAAGCATCGCTAGCAATGCAGTATGACTGCCCAGTTTTCAGGCACAGCACAAGTAAAGAAAGGCCCATGAAGAAGTGGGCAGAATGTGAGCAAAGCAATATGTCATTCAGTTTTTTGGGGTGAAGAGGGGATCAGTCAGATAACACCTCTAAAGAGAGTTCCACGATTATGCAGATATGCTCACATAGTTCACTTTCTGTACATCTTCCTCATATATATTTCTTTTTTCAATTTGGACTCCTCTGATCAGTTTTTACTATGTAATCAAATCACTCTGGTTGTTTTACAACCTGTATGTAGCACTTCCTGATCATGTATCAACCCATGACCCCTCCCCAACTGCTGCAGTACCTGTGCAGCAAAATTTGGGAATTTAAAGGGATTGTGTCACTTCAGCAAATGGCATTGATTATGTAGAGCAAGTTAATACAAGCCACTTACTAATATATTGTTATTATCCATATTGCATCCTTTGCTGGCTTGATTCGTTTTTCCATCGCATTATACACTGCTCGATTCCATGGTTACGACCACCTTGCAATCCATTAGCGGTGGCCGTGCTTGCACACTATAGAAAAAAGTGTCAGCCTCTCTGGTGGGAGCTCACATAGGCTGGTGCTTTTTCCTATAATTTGCAAGCATGGCCACCGCTGCTTCTGGATTGCAGAGTGGTTGTAATCATGGAAACAAGCAGTGCATAATGTGATGGAAAAATGAATCCAGCCAGCAAAGGAGGCAATATGGACAATCACAATGCATTAGTAAGTGGCTTGTATTAACTTTCTCTACACAATAAATGCTATTTGCTGACGTAATACAACCCCGTTAAACTTGGTGCCTGCTCCCGAGCAGAGCAACTGCCACAGTTATTTCTGCGATAATGCCGATCACAGATATTTAAAGGGTTTCTGTCACTAGAATTTTCAGTATTAAACTGGCTGACATTAGCGATGTGCTAATGTCAGCTGCACCTAACTCTGCTATTCTAATGATTATCCGTGCCCCCGTTACTAAAGATTTCTTACTTTTGTGATATGTAAATGAGCCTCTAGGAGCAGAGGGGGTGTTGCTCCTGCCCCTAGAGGCTCCCGTCTTCCACCTCAAGTCACACCTTCCAAGTGCTAATTGACAGGGCCAGGCATCGTTCGCATCCTTCTGCCTGCCCTGTGCCGTATTCTGCACAGGTGTGGTGAGGGAAGGACGCCAGTTCCCTCACCACGCCTGCGCAGAATACCGAACGGCGCAAGATTTCCAACAGAACTTTTGCTGCAACTGTTAATTAGACGGTAGGTTATTCTCCCTGCTTCACAGAGAGCCTGATCTCTCCCCCTGACTGGAGGACTCAGTAATTCAGTCTGATTCGGTGGCAAATGAGCCATTAAAGGGGTTATCCAACATTATATCAGACCTCACAGAGTGGCCGACCTGCGGTGTTTATCATACTTATATAGTCCCTGCTGCTGGGTTCAGTCCCTACCTCTGTATGAGCAGCTCTTCATCTCCCTGGTGTGCTGATATCAACATCCTGTTAATCTGGGATTAGGGCATGTGACTGCTATAGCCAACAGCTGGCTGCAGTGGTGACCTGCTCCCCTTACATCACGTGACCATTTGGTGTGACACAAGGAAAGCATGTCAACTCTGCGGCCAGCAATTGGCTGCAGCAGTCACGTGCCCCCTTCGTCAACAGGATATTGATCTCAGCACACCAGGTAGATGAAGAGCAGGCCGTGGAAAAATAGAGACCGCAGCCAGCGGCGGGGACCAGGTAAGTATGATCACCACTGCGGGTCAGCTGTGAAGTTTGATATAATGTTGGATAACCCCTTTAAACTACACTGATACTGTGGTCTGCCAATAGCTGGTGGGACATACTGTACACAATGAGCACACATAACACATATGAAACACACAATGAGCACACATAACACATATGAAACACATATGACATTTTATCAGATACCACTGCAATCCATTCATGTACAGAAAAGTAAAAAAAAAAGAAGATTACCTAATCGCTGGGCCCCACCCTTGCTCTGTGGAAGAGCTCAATTATTAATAGTATTTTAAAGGGGATGTCCATGATTGGCAAAAAATAAACGCCTTGTCTATGGGCTGTTTGTGCTCAGCCCAAATTAGGTGAATGGAAATAAAAAAGCTGGAAAGCAGACCCATCTTTGTAATCCTGGACAACTTTAAAGTGCAACTAAACCTCCGTAAAACTTTAATTAAAATAATTTTCAATGCCCCATAATACATTTTTATAATATACTTTATATATTCTACTGTTGGACAGAGCAGACACCCAAAGATCAGTGTGTCTACAACGCTTAGGAACCCGTTTACCAGTACACCGCTGACATGTACGGGTGTACTCATTTCACTGTGCTGCAGGAATAGGGGCCACAGTGATGGATGTGCTGGCAGGAGCACACACTGCTGCCTGGCACAGCACATTAGTACAAGGTCTTCTGCACACAGGTACTTTTCAGGGCTTTTAGCAGAGTGGACACAGGCAGGAGCTCTGCATAGCACATCGCTGCTCCTGCCTGCACCTGCTCCACTCAAAGCTTTCCATCCTTTTTTTCTTATATTTGTATTTTGGGGGGGAATTAAATAGCTAATGCTTTTCCTAAATTTTTCTGGTGGGTTTCCTGTTTTTAGTACATACCAAAAGTAGTCCAATAAGGATCATCAGTGAACCAGCATCAGGGTCATGGGTGCTCATGGTTCACTGATGAGTATGGGAAGTGAAGGCTAGCCCATCTGGTCTAATCTCACAGATGAGTTACTAATAGCAGAAACTGTTAAAAAAGAGTTCAGGATGTCTCTGATAGAAAGATGACATTTGTACCTGGCCATATAACATGGGACACCTTAAGATGTCTTGTGGAGTCCATGCCTCAAAAATGCATATATGCTTGGGCAGAACGAGAGGGATCTAAACAATATTAGATAGGCTGTTGTAATGTTCTCTATAGTATCCGAGAAAACAAACTCTACATGAACAAGGAAATGGAAAAACAAGAAAATCAATAAAACACATCACAGTACCTCAAAATACATTTCAATTATCTAATGTTAAATCTATACAAGCAGTGGGCCTAGAAAACCACTTTGCTGGTGATTGCTTCCTTTCCTATTTCTGATCCGCACAGGATAAATTATCAGCTTGTCCAACAGTAAACATAGGTAGCCATTGTTAACCCTTAAGAGGCTGAGTTTTTGAAATGCTTATAGACAAGGATTAAAGGGGTGCTGTTGACCAATTTGTATGTAAGATGCCTATATGGCACTCACTAATATAGCCTTTATTGATATTCTGTGCCCTTTGCCAGATTTCATAAGCCACGTCCCCTTGCTGGGCAAATCTTCTGTGCTGTCCATAAGACGGCCACTGATAAAGGGTCACTAGACCCAACACTCAGCTTCCTCCTTTCAAAACACCGTACCTGCACCAACAGGGCAAGTGCAGATAGCAGATGTAGTGTGTATGAGTAGAGGAGATTGAGTGATTTCTCTGGTCACATGACCCTCCATCGGCAGCCATTTTATGGACAGGACCAACAAGGGGGGATACCTTGTGAAATATAGAAAATAGTGCAGCATATCTAAGGCAATATTGGTCATTGCTATATAGTCATCTTACAAACACATTAATCAACAACAGTAGTCAGAAAAGGGCCAACTCCTTTAACCCCTTAGTAACCACCCATACGTGTTTTTACAGCGGTCACTAAGGGGCCTTAGGCTGGGCCGCCGTGTTTTTACGGCGGCCCAGTCTAAGCGCTGCACGGCTCCCCCGTGCAGCGGGGAGTGTGGACCCGACTCTCACATGAGTGCCGATCCGGGCTGTTTAACCCTTTACATGCCGGGCCGCAATGGCGCCCGCTGCATGTAAAGTGGTGACAGAGGGAGCGGACTACCTCTGTCTCCCATCAGCACCCCGAAAATGCGATTGCGGGGTGCTGATGTGTTGGGAAGCTTACCTCGCTTCCGATCAGGGCCCCGAGCCTGTCTGCAGTTATCTCCAGCAGGCTGTGCCTCTCTGGCGCAGCCTGCTGGTCAATCTTTGAATAGCATTGCTATTGAAATGTAATGCATTATAGAGATAATGCATTACATTTTAAAAGCAATCAAAATACTGTATATTATAGTCCCCTTGTGGGACTTTTAAGTAGTAAAAAAAATTGAAAAAAAAAACACTTTTATTAAATAAATAAAAATTCCCTAAAATAAAAAAATATGCTTTTTTCCATTGAAAATACGCTTTTCAATGAAAAAAATTGCAAAAAGAAAATATCCCCCATATGTTTGGTATTGCCGCGTCCGTAACGACTACATAAATATTACATAAATTATCCCCTATGGTGAACGCCGTAAAAAAAAAAAAAGACTGAATTTCTAATTTATTCTTAGTTTCCACCGAAAAAGACTTAATAACAAGCGATCAAAAAGCGGCATTTACTCGAAAATGATACCAATGAAAAATACAAGTTGTCCCTCACACAACTCCATAGAAAAAAAATAAAGTTATGGGTCTTGTGAAGTGGCAATGCAAAATCATTTTTTGGGTTAATAAAAGGGGCTTTATTGGAAAAAATAAGTATTTAGTATCACTGTAATCGTACTGACCCAGAGAGTAAAGATATTATGTTATTTGTACCAAAAAAATGAACGCCGTAAAATTTATAATGTAAAAACGCAGTGGCAGTGTTGCTATTTTTCCCTCTCTCCCTCCCAGAAAGAGTTAATAAAAGTTAATCAGAAAGTTATGTGTACCCCAAAATGGTGCCATTAAAAACTACAACTTGTCCCGTAAAAAACAAGCCCTCATAGAGCTATATAGACGGAAAAAAAATAAGTTATAGCTCTTTGAACGAGACCATGAAAAAAGGAAGAAAAACGCTTGGTCATAAAGGCCCAAACAGGCTTGGTCACTAAGGGGTTAAGCTGGCCATACCCATTCAATAGCTGTTGGCCCAAAAACTTTTGGCTGAGACCTATCTCTCCTGACTCCTTCAGTTGGGTCAAGCGTGCATGTGTTATCAATGGAGAGAGGTGAGAAAGCTGCTGCTAGACGCTTATCTCTTGGGAGAACAATAGGACAGGGTGAAGAGTTGGGGGAGAGTCGGAAGCTCTCTATATGTATTAGGCTCCTTTCACACTAGCGTTCGTCGGTCCGCTCGTGAGCTCCGTTTGAAGGAGCTCACGAGCGGATCCGAACGCCTCCGTCCAGCCCTGATGCAGTCTGAATGGAGCGGATCCGCTCAGACTGCATCAGTCTGGCGGCGTTCAGCCTCCGCTCCGCTCGCCTCCGCACGGCCAGGCGGACAGCTGAACGCTGCTTGCAGCGTTCAGCTGTCCGCCTGGCCGTGCGGAGGCGAGCGGATCTGTTCAGACTTACAATGTACAATGGGAACGGATCCGCTTGAAGATGACACCATATGGCTCAATCTTCAAGCGGATCCGTCCCCCATTGACTTTACATTGAAAGTCTGAACGGATCCGCTCAGGCATCTTGCGCACTTAGAAATTTTTCAAAGTTATTAATGCAGACGGATCCGTACTGAACGGAGCCTCCGTCTGCATTAATATGATCGGATCCGTTCAGAACGGATCCGATCAAGCGCTAATGTGAAAGTAGCCTTAGACTGTTGGCCCACAAATACACTAATGAGTGTGGGGACCTGTATTATTCCCTGCAACAGATTGATTATCAGAACTCCTCTACTACAATACATGCTGTAATACCTTTCTTCACAGAACATATACGTAAACAACTGACAGGCAGAATACCGCTTCATTATAGGCAATGGGTTATACAGATTACTGCTAGGGGCGGTATTCACTCGTAATGTAAGAGCAATATTACAAAAAATGAAATAGGAAGTCTGCTTGATTTTGAAATGCAACTGACTGCTGCATAATTACCATGACTAGGAAGAGTTTACAGTGTTATTCTATCCAAATCGATGCTTAATTAACAGTGCCACAGATCTAGTTCTGGGCACCGTACCAACGCCAGTAGTCCATTCACAGCTGAAACAGAGAAGCAGATGGTACCCATTCTCCCAAGTGTTTTGCAATCAATATCAAAAACACAAGTGGCTGGTCAGTTATCAGAACAGATTTCTGTAATATCATTTATCACAATAAGAACATCTACACAAAAAAAAAAAATATAACAATTCAGTCGTACTTCTGTTTTAGGACAATTTGGCGACAATCTCTAACTAGCTTGTCTACCTTCTTTACTAGAGTAGCTTCTAAGGCCTCATGCACACTACCGTTGTTTCATTCCGTGTCCGTTGTTCTGTTTTTCGTGATTTTCTGCGGACCCATTGACTTTCAATGGGTCAGTTGAAAACTCGGCTAATGCGCAGTTTGTCATCCACGTCCGTGATCCGTGGTTCCAGTCCGTCAAAAAAATATAACCTGTCCTATTTTTTTCACGGAAAATGGTTCGCGGACCCATTCAAGTCAATGGGTCTGTGAAAAAACGCGGAGGCACACAAGATTGTCATCCGCGTCCGCGCGTCAGTTTTTTTCCTATCATTTGCATGGCAAACTTGACTTAGACTTTTTTTTACTTTCCTTCATGTCTGGTGATCCTCCAAAAATAAAGGAAGAGACACGGAAACAAAAACCGAAACGGATCACGGAACAACGGAACCCAATTTTGTGGAACAGAACACAACAACAGTCGTGTGCATGAGGCCTAAGTATGAAATCAGAGGTGAGACAAGAGCATTTACATGAGCCCGATATCTGATACAATAATGGTAAACAGCCACATCATGGTCCATGTGGCTCAGTTTAGGATTACCTGCTGACAAGGTCACAATTGGGGGTTATTTCACAAATAATCTGATCTTACCGATGGATGTATCCAATGACAACAGTTAACTACCTAAAAGGGTGATCCCATCATTAATGTAAAAAATAAAAATCATACATAATCTAGTACTGCGATGGCTAACCTCCACCACTCTAGCTGTGGTAAAACTACGACTCTCAAGATGTACACTTGCTTGGCTGTTCTCAGAACTCCATAGAAATGAATGGAGCATCATGGAAGTTGTAGTTTCACCACAGCTGGAGTGCCGGAGGATAGCCGTCACTGTTCTAGTACTTGCCAATCTCTTTCTTAGGGCTCTTTCACACTTGCGTTCTTTTCTTCCGGCATAGAGTTCCGTCGTCGGGGCTCTATGCCGGAAGAATCCTGATCAGGATTATCCCAATGCATTCTGAATGGAGTGAAATCCGTTCAGGATGCATCAGGATTAGTGATGAGCGGCAAGTGCCATATTCGATTTCGACGAAATTCGCGAATATTCGATAGAATATTCGTTTTATATTCGTCGAAATCGAATATTCGTCATTATTCTTGTTATCGCGATTAATATGCGATTTAAATAATCGAATTTCGATTTTAACTTAAAGGCTACTCTCTTATTGAAATTGCAATTCGATTTTTTCAAGTTATAATAATCGAATTTCGATTTTAACTTAGCACTGCTATATGCCATATTAGGCTAACTAATATGGCATATAGCAGTGCTAAGTTAAAATCGAAATTCGATTATTATAACTTGAAAAAATCGAATTGCGATTTCAACGTAATTCTCAAATCCGACAGTACATTCTAGTATATGGAGTCGTTCCCATGGTGATGGGGACGCTCCATAAGCATGGAATATGGCTTCAATGGCTTGGTAGAATTAGCGAATTGACGAATATATTCGTTATATTCCACAAAACGAATATAAAGAATGTATTCGTCATATTCCACAAAACGAAGATAACGAATGTATTCGTCATATATCACAAAACGAAGATAACGAAGTATTCTGCATCTTCATTTTAGCTACATATTCATCAATTTCGCTAATTCTAGCAATGATATAGGAAAGTTGACTATAGAGACAGCTAAGTATAATTCGCTATGCGATTATATTACTGCTTTTTTTTATAAATAGTATAATTATAATAATTATCAGGTATTATAATTATTCTATTTATTTAAAAAAAAAGCAGTAATATAATCGCATAGCGAATTAAACTTAGCTGTCCAGTCAGTGCCCGTTGCCGCTTCTGCCGACTTCCATGCTCATGGAGCGTCCCCATCACCATGGGAACATCTCCATATACTAGAATGTACTGTCGGATTTGAGAATTACGTTGAAATCGCAATTCGATTCTTTCAAGTTATAATAATCGAATTTCGATTTTTAACTTAGCACTGCTATATGCCATATTAGTTAGCCTAATATGGCATATAGCAGTGCTAAGTTAAAATCGAAATTCGATTATTATAACTTGAAAAAAGTCGAATTGCGATTTCAACGTAATTCTCAAATCCGACAGTACATTCTAGTATATGGAGATGTTCCCATGGTGATGGGGACGCTCCATGAGCATGGAAGTCGGCAGAAGCGGCAACGGGCACTGACTGGAGCAGCCAGGAAGCCAGGAATCCAAAGGACAGGTAAGAACAACTTTAGGGAAGTGGGAAAGAAAAAAATATAACACTAAAAAAAAACAAAAAAAAAACGAATATTCGAAATATCGAATTTATATCACTATATTCGAAATATTCGCGAATTAGCAAAGTGCCGATATTCGCGAAAAAAATTCGATATTCGAATATTCGCGCTCAACACTAATCAGGATGTCTTCAGTTCAGGACCGGGACGTTTTTTGGCCGGAGAAAATACCGCAGCATGCTGCGCTTTTTGCTCCGGCCAAAAATCCTGAACACTTGCCGCAAGGCCGGATCCGGAATTAATGCCCATTGAAAGGCATTGATCCGGATCCGGCCTTAAGCTAAACTTCGTTTCGGCGCATTGCCGGATCCGACGTTTAGCTTTTTCTGAATGGTTACCATGGCTGCCGGGACGCTAAAGTCCTGGCAGCCATGGTAAAGTGTAGTGGGGAGCGGGGGAGCAGTATACTTACCGTCCGTGCGGCTCCCGGGGCGCTTCAGAGTGACGTCAGGGCGCCCCAGGCGCATGGATGACGTGATCGCATGGCACGTCATCCATGCGCATGGGGCGCTCTGACGGAATTCTGGAGCGCCCCGGGACCCGCACGAACTGTAAGTATACTGCTCCCCCGCTCCCCACTACTACTATGGCAACCAGGACTTTAATAGCGTCCTGGCTGCCATAGTAACACTGCTACTACTTCAGATGACCCACTAAACCCAGGAGGTCAAATCAATATTCCAATAGTCTGCTGACTATAATTCCTGTTTCTGGTCTTATATTAAAATATAACTTTTATTTTCCTTTTATTAAATACTATATTTAACATACAAAAAACAAAAAAACACACTCTTTTAAAATGTATATGGAGGGCTTGGACCTGTGGGCTCAGTATTCCTATTGTCCGATTAATCAGAGGGACATTCTCTCATAGATATCATGGACTTCTCTGTATTTAATTGTGTAATGACACTTCAGTGCCAGTAGGTGTCACCCCGACACCAGGCAAACGCCGTACTTGGTAATAGTGTTCGGTCCGCAACTATGTATCTATTGTGTCCCTCACTGCTGATTACACAGTTACTATATTCATTCCGTCTTTCTGATCTGGCCCTCACACAGGTTCAGCGTCTGCAGATCACCTCTCCCTAGTCCATCTTCAGCCCTGCCATCCTTATTAAAATCTTACAGACACAGCTCCCCCTTTTTACATGTTTCACCGCAAACACGGCGTCTTCAGGGGGATGGAGCTACTATCAACACGAGTGCTTTCTATCTGCGGTCTTTTATGTCAGAAGGGTGGGTCTTGTTTAGACCTCCTATCGCATTGCACTCTCATGTTGATTGATGTCTACTCATGGCTAGGGATGAGCGAACTCGAACTGTATAGTTCGGGTTCGTACCGAATTTTGGGGTGTCCGTGACACGGACCCGAACCCGGACATTTTCGTAAAAGTCCGGGTTCGGGTTCGGTGTTCGTCGCTTTCTTGGCGCTTTTGTGACGCTTTCTTGGCGCTTTTTGAAAGGCTGCAAAGCAGCCAATCAACAAGCGTCATACTACTTGCCCCAAGAGGCCATCACAGCCATGCCTACTATTGGCATGGCTGTGATTGGCCAGAGCACCATGTGACCCAGCCTCTATTTAAGCTGGAGTCACATAGCGCCGCCCGTCACTCTGCTCTGATTAGCGTAGGGAGAGGTTGCGGCTGCGACAGTAGGGCGAGATTAGGCAGATTAACTCCTCCAAAGGACTTGATTAACTGATCGATCTGCAGCTGTGGATCATTGAGCTGCTGATCCTCAATTGCTCACTGTTTTTAGGCTGCACAGACCGTTTGTCAGTCTCATTTTTCTGGGGTGATCGGCGGCCATTTTGTGTCTTGTGGTGCGCCAGCACAAGCTGCGACCAAGTGCATTTAACCCTCAATGGTGTGGTTGTTTTTTGGCTAAAGCCTACATCAGGGTGAAGCTGTCACACCAAGTGCATTTAACCAGCAATAGTCTGTTCATTTTTTGGCCATATACAAAATCAGGGGCAAGCTGCGCCTGTCACCAAGTGCATTTAACCCTCAATGGTGTGGTTGTTTTTTGGCTAAAGCCTACATCAGGGTGAAGCTGTGACACCAAGTGCATTTAACCAGCAATAGTCTGTTCATTTTTTGGCCATATACAAAATCAGGGGCAAGCTGCGCCTGTCACCAAGTGCATTTAACCCTCAATGGTGTGGTTGTTTTTTGGCTAAAGCCTACATCAGGGTGAAGCTGTCACACCAAGTGCATTTAACCAGCAATAGTCTGTTCATTTTTTGGCCATATACAAAATCAGGGGCAAGCTGCGCCTGTCACCAAGTGCATTTAACCCTCAATGGTGTGGTTGTTTTTTGGCTAAAGCCTACATCAGGGTGAAGCTGTCACACCAAGTGCATTTAACCAGCAATAGTCTGTTTATTTTTTGGCCATATCCCAGTCTAATTCTGTCACTAAATCCATACCGGTCACCCAGCGCCTAAATACTAGGCCTCAAATTTATATCCAGCTAAATCTGTCCCTAGTGCTGTAGCTGGGCGAGTTATTTAGTGTCCGTTCAAGCACATTTCTTGTTCTGGGTTGAAATACAATTCCCAATTTAGCAATTTCATAATTTAGTGGTTCCTGCTATATCAGAGCTATTTGAAATCTATCCCAAAAAGGGTATATAATATTGAAGGTGCACATTGGGTCATTCAGAATAACTTCACACACACCCGCTACTGTGTATTTCCAAGTCTAATTCTGTCACTAAACCCATACCTGTCACCCAGCGCCTAAATACTAGGCCTCAAATTTAAATCCCTCTAAATCTCTCGTTACCGCTGTACTGTTGTTGCTGGGCAAGATATTTAGTGTCCGTCAAAGCACATTTTTTGTTCTGGGTTGAAGTACAATTCCCAATTTAGCAATTTCATAATTTAGTGGTTCCTGCTATATCAGAGCTATTTGGAATCTATCCCTAAAAGGGTATATAATATTGAAGGTGCACATTGGGTCATTCAGAATAACTTCACACACACCCGCTACTGTGTATTTCCAAGTCTAATTCTGTCACTAAACCCATACCTGTCACCCAGCGCCTAAATACTAGGCCTCAAATTTAAATCCCTCTAAATCTCTCGTTACCGCTGTACTGTTGTTGCTGGGCAAGATATTTAGTGTCCGTCAAAGCACATTTTCTGTTCTGGGTTGAAGTACAATTCCCAATTTAGCAATTTCATAATTTAGTGGTTTCTGCTATATCAGAGCTATTTGAAATCTATCCCTAAAAGGGTATATAATATTGAAGGTGCACATTGGGTCATTCAGAATAACTTCACACACACGCTTCTGTGCATTTCCAAGTCTAATTCTGTCACTAAATCCATACCGGTGACCCAGCGCCTAAATACTAGGCCTCAAATTTAAATCCCTCTAAATCTCTCGTTACCCACCGCTGTACTGTTGTTGCTGGGCAAGATATTTAGTGTCCGTCAAAGCACATTTTTTGTTCTGGGTTGAAGTACAATTCCCAATTTAGCAATTTCATAATTTAGTGGTTTCTGCTATATCAGAGCTATTTGAAATCTATCCCTAAAAGGGTATATAATATTGAAGGTGCACATAGGGTCATTCAGAATAACTTCACACACACGCTTCTGTGCATTTCCAAGTCTAATTCTGTCACTAAATCCATACCGGTGACCCAGCGCCTAAATACTAGGCCTCAAATTTAAATCCCTCTAAATCTCTCGTTACCCACCGCTGTACTGTTGTTGCTGGGCAAGATATTTAGTGTCCGTCAAAGCACATTTTTTGTTCTGGGTTGAAGTACAATTCCCAATTTAGCAATTTCATAATTTAGTGGTTTCTGCTATATCAGAGCTATTTGAAATCTATCCCTAAAAGGGTATATAATATTGAAGGTGCACATAGGGTCATTCAGAATAACTTCACACACACGCTTCTGTGCATTTCCAAGTCTAATTCTGTCACTAAATCCATACCGGTGACCCAGCGCCTAAATACTAGGCCTCAAATTTATATCCCGCTAAATCTCTCGTTACCGCTGTACTGTTGTTGCTGGGCAAGATATTTAGTGTCCGTCAAAGCACATTTTTTGTTCTGGGTTGAAGTACAATTCCCAATTTAGCAATTTCATAATTTAGTGGTTCCTGCTATATCAGAGCTATTTGAAATCTATCCCAAAAAGGGTATATAATATTGAAGGTGCACATTGGGTCATTCAGAATAACTTCACACACACCCGCTACTGTGTATTTCCAAGTCTAATTCTGTCACTAAACCCATACCTGTCACCCAGCGCCTAAATACTAGGCCTCAAATTTAAATCCCTCTAAATCTCTCGTTACCGCTGTACTGTTGTTGCTGGGCAAGATATTTAGTGTCCGTCAAAGCACATTTTTTGTTCTGGGTTGAAGTACAATTCCCAATTTAGCAATTTCATAATTTAGTGGTTTCTGCTATATCAGAGCTATTTGAAATCTATCCCTAAAAGGGTATATAATATTGAAGGTGCACATTGGGTCATTCAGAATAACTTCACACACACGCTTCTGTGCATTTCCAAGTCTAATTCTGTCACTAAATCCATACCGGTGACCCAGCGCCTAAATACTAGGCCTCAAATTTAAATCCCTCTAAATCTCTCGTTACCCACCGCTGTACTGTTGTTGCTGGGCAAGATATTTAGTGTCCGTCAAAGCACATTTTTTGTTCTGGGTTGAAGTACAATTCCCAATTTAGCAATTTCATAATTTAGTGGTTTCTGCTATATCAGAGCTATTTGAAATCTATCCCTAAAAGGGTATATAATATTGAAGGTGCACATTGGGTCATTCAGAATAACTTCACACACACGCTTCTGTGCATTTCCAAGTCTAATTCTGTCACTAAACCCATACCTGTCACCCAGCGCCTAAATACTAGGCCTCAAATTTAAATCCCTCTAAATCTCTCGTTACCGCTGTACTGTTGTTGCTGGGCAAGATATTTAGTGTCCGTCAAAGCACATTTTTTGTTCTGGGTTGAAGTACAATTCCCAATTTAGCAATTTCATAATTTAGTGGTTTCTGCTATATCAGAGCTATTTGAAATCTATCCCTAAAAGGGTATATAATATTGAAGGTGCACATTGGGTCATTCAGAATAACTTCACACACACGCTTCTGTGCATTTCCAAGTCTAATTCTGTCACTAAATCCATACCGGTGACCCAGCGCCTAAATACTAGGCCTCAAATTTAAATCCCTCTAAATCTCTCGTTACCCACCGCTGTACTGTTGTTGCTGGGCAAGATATTTAGTGTCCGTCAAAGCACATTTTTTGTTCTGGGTTGAAGTACAATTCCCAATTTAGCAATTTCATAATTTAGTGGTTTCTGCTATATCAGAGCTATTTGAAATCTATCCCTAAAAGGGTATATAATATTGAAGGTGCACATAGGGTCATTCAGAATAACTTCACACACACGCTTCTGTGCATTTCCAAGTCTAATTCTGTCACTAAATCCATACCGGTCACCCAGCGCCTAAATACTAGGCCTCAAATTTATATCCCGCTGAATTTGAATACAATACATTGGGCCAAATAATATATTTGTTGTTGTGGTGAACCATAACAATGAGAAAAACATCTAGTAAGGGACGCGGACGTGGACATGGTCGTGGTGGTGTTAGTGGACCCTCTGGTGCTGGGAGAGGACGTGGCCGTTCTGCCACATCCACACGTCCTAGTGTACCAACTACCTCAGGTCCCAGTAGCCGCCAGAATTTACAGCGATATATGGTGGGGCCCAATGCCGTTCTAAGGATGGTAAGGCCTGAGCAGGTACAGGCATTAGTCAATTGGGTGGCCGACAGTGGATCCAGCACGTTCACATTATCTCCCACCCAGTCTTCTGCAGAAAGCGCACAGATGGCGCCTGAAAACCAACCCCATCAGTCTGTCACATCACCCCCATGCATACCAGGGAAACTGTCTCAGCCTCAAGTTATGCAGCAGTCTCTTATGCTGTTTGAAGACTCCGCTGGCAGGGTTTCCCAAGGGCATCCACCTAGCCCTTCCCCAGCGGTGAAAGACATAGAATGCACTGACGCACAACCACTTATGTTTCCTGATGATGAGGACATGGGAATACCACCTCAGCATGTCTCTGATGATGACGAAACACAGGTGCCAACTGCTGCGTCTTTCTGCAGTGTGCAGACTGAACAGGAGGTCAGGGATCAAGACTGGGTGGAAGACGATGCAGGGGACGATGAGGTCCTAGACCCCACATGGAATGAAGGTCGTGCCACTGACTTTCACAGTTCGGAGGAAGAGGCAGTGGTGAGACCGAGCCAACAGCGTAGCAAAAGAGGGAGCAGTGGGCAAAAGCAGAACACCCGCCGCCAAGAGACTCCGCCTGCTACTGACCGCCGCCATCTGGGACCGAGCACCCCAAAGGCAGCTTCAAGGAGTTCCCTGGCATGGCACTTCTTCAAACAATGTGCTGACGACAAGACCCGAGTGGTTTGCACGCTGTGCCATCAGAGCCTGAAGCGAGGCATTAACGTTCTGAACCTGAGCACAACCTGCATGACCAGGCACCTGCATGCAAAGCATGAACTGCAGTGGAGTAAACACCTTAAAACCAAGGAAGTCACTCAGGCTCCCCCTGCTACCTCTTCTGCTGCTGCCGCCTCGGCCTATTCTGCTGCTGCCGCCTCGGCCTCTTCCTCCGCCTCTGGAGGAACGTTGGCACCTGCCGCCCAGCAAACAGGGGATGTACCACCAACACCACCACCACCACCTCCGTCACCAAGCGTCTCAACCATGTCACACGCCAGCGTTCAGCTCTCCATCTCACAAACATTTGATAGAAAGCGTAAATTCCCACCTAGCCACCCTCGATCCCTGGCCCTGAATGCCAGCATTTCTAAACTACTGGCCTATGAAATGCTGTCATTTAGGCTGGTGGACACAGACAGCTTCAAACAGCTCATGTCGCTTGCTGTCCCACAGTATGTTGTTCCCAGCCGGCACTACTTCTCCAAGAGAGCCGTGCCTTCCCTGCACAACCAAGTATCCGATAAAATCAAGTGTGCACTGCGCAACGCCATCTGTAGCAAGGTCCACCTAACCACAGATACGTGGACCAGTAAGCACGGCCAGGGACGCTATATCTCCCTAACTGCACACTGGGTAAATGTAGTGGCAGCTGGGCCCCAGGCGGAGAGCTGTTTGGCGCACGTCCTGCCGCCGCCAAGGATCGCAGGGCAACATTCTTTGCCTCCTGTTGCCACCTCCTCCTTCTCGGCTTCCTCCTCCTCTTCTTCCACCTGCTCATCCAGTCAGCCACACACCTTCACCACCAACTTCAGCACAGCCCGGGGTAAACGTCAGCAGGCCATTCTGAAACTCATATGTTTGGGGGACAGGCCCCACACCGCACAGGAGTTGTGGCGGGGTATTGAACAACAGACCGACGAGTGGTTGCTGCCGGTGAGCCTCAAGCCCGGCCTGGTGGTGTGTGATAATGGGCGAAATCTCGTTGCAGCTCTGGGACTAGCCAATTTGACGCACATCCCTTGCTTGGCGCATGTGCTGAATTTGGTGGTGCAGAAGTTCATTCACAACTACCCCGACATGTCAGAGCTGCTGCATAAAGTGCGGGCCGTCTGTTCGCGCTTCCGGCGTTCACATCCTGCCGCTGCTCGCCTGTCTGCGCTACAGCGTAACTTCGGCCTTCCCGCTCACCGCCTCATATGCGACGTGCCCACCAGGTGGAACTCCACCTTGCACATGCTGGACAGACTGTGCGAGCAGCAGCAGGCCATAGTGGAGTTTCAGCTGCAGCACGCACGGGTCAGTCGCACTACAGAACAGCACCACTTCACCACCAATGACTGGGCCTCCATGCGAGACCTGTGTGCCCTGTTGCGCTGTTTCGAGTACTCCACCAACATGGCCAGTGGCGATGACACCGTTATCAGCGTTACAATACCACTTCTATGTCTCCTTGAGAAAACACTTAGGGCGATGATGGAACAGGAGGTGGCCCAGGAGGAGGAGGAGGAGGATGAGGAAGAGGGGTCATTTTTAGCACTTTCAGGCCAGTCTCTTCGAAGTGACTCAGAGGGAGGTTTTTTGCAACAGCAGAGGCCAGGTACAAATGTGGCCAGCCAGGGCCCACTACTGGAGGACGAGGAGGACGAGGATGAGGAGGAGGTGGAGGAGGATGAGGATGAAGCATGGTCACAGCGGGGTGGCACCCAACGCAGCTCGGGTCCATCACTGGTGCGTGGCTGGGGGGAAAGGCAGGACGATGACGATACGCCTCCCACAGAGGACAGCTTGTCCTTACCCCTGGGCAGCCTGGCACACATGAGCGACTACATGCTGCAGTGCCTGCGCAACGACAGCAGAGTTGCCCACATTTTAACCTGTGCGGACTACTGGGTTGCCACCCTGCTGGATCCACGCTACAAAGACAATGTGCCCACCTTACTTCCTGCACTGGAGCGTGATAGGAAGATGCGCGAGTACAAGCGCACGTTGGTAGACGCGCTACTGAGAGCATTCCCAAATGTCACAGGGGAACAAGTGGAAGCCCAAGGCCAAGGCAGAGGAGGAGCAAGAGGTCGCCAAGGCAGCTGTGTCACGGCCAGCTCCTCTGAGGGCAGGGTTAGCATGGCAGAGATGTGGAAAACTTTTGTCAACACGCCACAGCTAACTGCACCACCACCTGATACGCAACGTGTTAGCAGGAGGCAACATTTCACTAACATGGTGGAACAGTACGTGTGCACACCCCTCCACGTACTGACTGATGGTTCGGCCCCATTCAACTTCTGGGTCTCTAAATTGTCCACGTGGCCAGAGCTAGCCTTTTATGCCTTGGAGGTGCTGGCCTGCCCGGCAGCCAGCGTTTTGTCTGAACGTGTATTCAGCACGGCAGGGGGCGTCATTACAGACAAACGCAGCCGCCTGTCTACAGCCAATGTGGACAAGCTGACGTTCATAAAAATGAACCAGGCATGGATCCCACAGGACCTGTCCGTCCCTTGTCCAGATTAGACATTAACTACCTCCCCATAACCATATATTATTGGACTCCAGGGCACTTCCTCATTCAATCCTATTTTTATTTTCATTTTACCATTATATTGCGATGCTACCCAAAGTTGAATGAACCTCTCCTCTGCCTGTGTGCTAGGCCTAAATATATGCCAATGGACTGTTGCAGTGGTGGCTGACATGAAGCCTGATTCTCTGCTATGACATGCAGACTAATTCTCTGCTGACATGAAGCCAGATTGTCTGTTACGGGACCTCTCTCCTCTGCCTGGGTGCTGGGCCTAAATTTATGACAATGGACTGTTGCAGTGGTGGCTGACGTGAAGCCTGATTCTCTGCTATGACATGCAGACTGATTCTCTGCTGTCATGAAGCCAGATTGTCTGTTACGGGACCTTTCTCCTCTACCTGGGTTCTGGGCCTAAATTTATGAAAATTGACTCTTACAGTGGTGGGTGACGTGAAGCCTGATTCTCTGCTATGATATGAAGACTGATTCTCTGCTGACATGAAGCCAGATTGTCTGTTACGGGACCTTTCTCCTCTGCCTGGGTTCTGGGCCTAAATTTATGAAAATTGACTCTTACAGTGGTGGGTGACGTGAAGCCTGATTCTCTGCTATGATATGAAGACTGATTCTCTGCTGACATGAAGCCAGATTGTCTGTTACGGGACCTTTCTCCTCTGCCTGGGTTCTGGGCCTAAATTTATGAAAATTGACTCTTACAGTGGTGGGTGACGTGAAGCCTGATTCTCTGCTATGATATGAAGACTGATTCTCTGCTGACATGAAGCCAGATTGTCTGTTACGGGACCTTTCTCCTCTGCCTGGGTTCTGGGCCTAAATTTATGAAAATTGACTCTTACAGTGGTGGGTGACGTGAAGCCTGATTCTCTGCTATGATATGAAGACTGATTCTCTGCTGACATGAAGCCAGATTGTCTGTTACGGGACCTTTCTCCTCTGCCTGGGTTCTGGGCCTAAATTTATGAAAATTGACTCTTACAGTGGTGGGTGACGTGAAGCCTGATTCTCTGCTATGATATGAAGACTGATTCTCTGCTGACATGAAGCCAGATTGTCTGTTACGGGACCTTTCTCCTCTGCCTGGGTTCTGGGCCTAAATTTATGAAAATTGACTCTTACAGTGGTGGGTGACGTGAAGCCTGATTCTCTGCTATGATATGAAGACTGATTCTCTGCTGACATGAAGCCAGATTGTCTGTTACGGGACCTTTCTCCTCTGCCTGGGTTCTGGGCCTAAATTTATGAAAATTGACTCTTACAGTGGTGGGTGACGTGAAGCCTGATTCTCTGCTATGATATGAAGACTGATTCTCTGCTGACATGAAGCCAGATTGTCTGTTACGGGACCTTTCTCCTCTGCCTGGGTTCTGGGCCTAAATTTATGAAAATTGACTCTTACAGTGGTGGGTGACGTGAAGCCTGATTCTCTGCTATGATATGAAGACTGATTCTCTGCTGACATGAAGCCAGATTGTCTGTTACGGGACCTTTCTCCTCTGCCTGGGTTCTGGGCCTAAATTTATGAAAATTGACTCTTACAGTGGTGGGTGACGTGAAGCCTGATTCTCTGCTATGATATGAAGACTGATTCTCTGCTGACATGAAGCCAGATTGTCTGTTACGGGACCTTTCTCCTCTGCCTGGGTTCTGGGCCTAAATTTATGAAAATTGACTCTTACAGTGGTGGGTGACGTGAAGCCTGATTCTCTGCTATGATATGAAGACTGATTCTCTGCTGACATGAAGCCAGATTGTCTGTTACGGGACCTTTCTCCTCTGCCTGGGTTCTGGGCCTAAATTTATGAAAATTGACTCTTACAGTGGTGGGTGACGTGAAGCCTGATTCTCTGCTATGATATGAAGACTGATTCTCTGCTGACATGAAGCCAGATTGTCTGTTACGGGACCTTTCTCCTCTGCCTGGGTTCTGGGCCTAAATTTATGAAAATTGACTCTTACAGTGGTGGGTGACGTGAAGCCTGATTCTCTGCTATGATATGAAGACTGATTCTCTGCTGACATGAAGCCAGATTCTCTGTTACGGGACCTCTCTCCTCTGCCTGGGTGCTGGGCCTAAATTTATGACAATGGACTGTTGCAGTGGTGGCTGACGTGAAGCCTGATTCTCTGCTATGACATGCAGACTGATTCTCTGCTGACATGAAGCCAGATTCTCTGTTACGGGACCTCTCTCCTCTGCCTGTGTGTGTGCTGGGCCTAAATATATGCCAATGGACTGTTGCAGTGGTGGCTGACGTGAAGCCTCATTCTCTGCTATGACATGCAGACTAATTCTCTGCTGACATGAAGACAGATTCTCTGTTACGGGACCTCTCTCCTCTGCCTGGGTGCCGGGGCCTAAATATCTGAGAATGGACTGTTCCAGTGGTGGGTGACGGGAAGCCAGATTCTCTGCTATGGAACCTCTCTCCAATTGATTTTGGTTAATTTTTATTTATTTAATTTTTATTTTAATTCATTTCCCTATCCACATTTGTTTGCAGGGGATTTACCTACATGTTGCTGCCTTTTGCAGCCCTCTAGCTCTTTCCTGGGCTGTTTTACAGCCTTTTTAGTGCCGAAAAGTTCGGGTCCCCATTGACTTCAATGGGGTTCGGGTTCGGGACGAAGTTCGGATCGGGTTCGGATCCCGAACCCGAACATTTCCGGGATGTTCGGCCGAACTTCTCGAACCCGAACATCCAGGTGTTCGCTCAACTCTACTCATGGCCAATCGCATTCTTTCAGGGTGGACTCTGTGCTTGTGTGAGGTGTTTGAGAATCCACTGTAGGGGGTAAGTTCATATGGATATCCTAATATTACGTACATCTTTGCATCTACTTCTATTTGTATTTTAAAATACCTATATTAGATCCACTTGTTGGTTTACTGAATCTTCTATTGTACAACAAATTTTTATTTATTTTTCTTTCCAATGACATAATCGTGTTCGCCTTTATTCTCACTAGGGGTAATTACCCAGAATTGCGCTTCTGCACTGGGACTTTGACCCCATTCTTTTTGTGTACATATCTGTATATATACACATTGAGGTCTCCACTCCGGCAGGTTACAGTTTTTCCTGTGGGAATAATATACATTTTGATTTTCCTATTATCAAGGCACCCAGGGTATTCCTACATAGGTATATTTCGACATCTGTCAGATCCATTATCCTATATCCATAGTATATTCTTATTTTTCAAAATTAGTTCTTGTTTCTTTTTTATTATTATATATTTATTTATTTTTCTTTTTTTCTTTATATTTTTCTTTTTTATATACATGTGTAGGTTCACCCCCGCCTTTCTAAAATATCCGCTTTTCTTCCTTTATATACCATTCACCTATATTCTCACCAGAGGTAATTATCCAAATTCCCATTCTGCTTCTGCATTGGGACTTTAACCCCATTCTTTTTATGTATATATATATATATACATATACACACATTAAGGTCTCCACTCCGGCAGTTTAACGTTTTTTCTGTGGGGGTAATACACATTTTGATTTTTCTATTGTCAAAGCCCCAGGGTCTTCCTACATGAGTGTATTTCAACATCTGTCAAGTCAATTGTCCTATCTCCATAGTATATTCTTATTTTTCAGAATTAGTTCTTATTTCTTTTTTCTGTATATATTTATTTACTTTTTATTTTTTCTATATTTTTATTTTTATTTTTTGTTCTTTATACACATGTAGGTTTCTTTTTTTGTTCTTTATACACATGTAGGTTCACCCCCACCTTTCTGAAATATCCGCTTTTGTTCATTTTATACAGGACCCATCTTTTACATTCCCTGAATATGCTATGGCCTGTGTTTTTCTGAACTATTTGTTCGATTTAATTAATTTCCTATTTTTTGTAGTAGTTATCTACAGGTATATCATTGAGAAAGGAAAAGTATTTTCTATATGGGGTCCATCTGGACTCTCTTCCATTACTTATAGTTCCCATTCTTATATTCAGGACATTATATGAATGCCGTATATGTGAAGCCCTCATTCAAACCGATTGGACTCATTGTATTGAGTCGCTGAATCCATCTTGCCTCATTTTGCAAAAGTTTTTTATCAAGGTTACCCCCTCTAGGACCCATAGTCAATTTTTCTATGCCCCAAAACCGTAGAACTGATGGTTTGTTTCCATGCACATATTTTATGTGTCTTGCGATCGGTGTATCCTTATCGGTTTCTATCGAGCTGAGATGGCCCGATATCCGACGTCTCAGTTCCTGAGTGGTTTTACCCACATACAGCATGGGGCAGGGACATGATGCTATATATATGACTCCTTGAGTTTTGCATGTTATTAATTGTCTGATGTCATATTCCCTTTTATCAGCAGGATTTGTGAATTTTTTAATCCGTGGAATATACTTACAAAAAGAACAGTCTCCACAGGGTGATGACCCTCGATATTTCCCTCTGTTTAAACTATTTTCTTTATCTTTCTCCTTTAGGTAGCTGTGCACCAATTGATCCTTAAGGTTGGGACCTCTCCTGTATGTCACACTTGGGTTGATAGTAAGTACCATTTTTAAATCCCTATCTGTCTGTATTATATGCCAATGCTTCTTTAGTATATTGTGTATCTCTCTATTATACCCATCAAAGGTTCCTATACACCGGATGATGTCATTCTTTTTTTGAGGGGAAGATTTTAAAAGGTCCTCTCTACTCACAGTCCTTGCTCTATTATAGGCTTTTTTTAGGGGAGCCGACGGATATCCCCTCTTCTTGAATCTCTCAAGAAGATTCCTACTCTCATTTTCAAAGGATCCTTCATCAGAGCAATTCCTACGGGCCCTCAAATATTGACCCGTAGGTATTCCTCTCCTGAGTGGCTCTGGATGCCAGCTCGTCCAGTGTAGGTAGCTGTTGGTAGAAGTTGGCTTCCTGTGTACTTCCGTATTAAGACGTCCATTTTCCATAATTTTAATTTTCAAATCCAGGAAGACTATCTCTCGCTCCTGTATTTCGTACGTATATCTCATCCCTATACTGTTATCGTTTAATACTTGAGTGAATTCTTTAAATAATAGTTGTCCCCCATCCCAGAGGATGAGGATGTCGTCGATATACCTGCCCCAAAATAGAATGTGACAGGTATACGACGACATCCCCTCCGTAAATACTATCTCATTCTCCCACCACCCTAGAAATAAATTTGCGTAAGTGGGGGCACATGACGTCCCCATAGCGGTCCCATTGACCTGTTTATAAAAGTGCCCTTGAAAGATAAAAAAATTGTGCTCCAAAACAAATTCCAGCATAGATAATACTAAGTGATTATGTGGGTGAAAAATACTACTTCTTGTGCTCAAGAATTGGTGAACGGCCTTGAGGCCTAGTGAATGTTTTATATTACTGTATAGGGACTCGACGTCCAAACTCGCTAAGATAGTATTTGGTGTTATTATCATATCGTTAATTTTCAGGAGGAGATCTTTTGTGTCCCTAATATAGGAAGGTAATGTGGTGACGAATGGTCTTAATATCTGATCCACATATTGACTTATACCCTGAGTCAGGTTGTCATTCCCGGACACTATTGGTCTTCCTGGAATCGGAGTTTTATCCTTATGCACCTTTGGTAATGCATAGAAAGTGGAGATGGTAGGGTCTTTTTTTAGAAGGTACACAAATTCATCCTTTGATATCAGATCTCTGGATCTGGCATCAGACAGTAGAGTTTTTAATTCATTTGTATAGGTCCTAGTAGGGTCATTTGGGATTATTTGATACGTTTTTTTATCTCGTAACAGTCTCAGTACCATCTCGACATAGTCATCTCTATTTTGGATGACTATGTTTCCGCCCTTATCACTAGGGGGAGCTGTGTCTGTAAGATTTTAATAAGGATGGCAGGGCTGAAGATGGACTAGGGAGAGGTGATCTGCAGACGCTGAACCTGTGTGAGGGCCAGATCAGAAAGACGGAGTGAATATAGTAACTGTGTAATCAGCAGTGAGGGACACAATAGATACATAGTTGCGGACCGAACACTATTACCAAGTACGGCGTTTGCCTGGTGTCGGGGTGACACCTACTGGCACTGGAATTATAGTCAGCAGACTATTGGAATATTCATAGTAACACTGAACGCATTTTGAAGACGGATCCGTCTTCAAATGCTTTTAGTTCACTTGCGTTTTTCCGGATCCGGCGTGTAATTCCGGCAAATGGAGTACACGATGGATCCGGACAACGCAAGTGTGAACAAGGCCTAACAAAGCTAGAGCCAGCCCTGTACCTCACATGGTTCCAGAGATATCCCTATTCGTTACTCAAATTACTCTTCAAATTGTCAAAGGGGGCGTGTCTTTTCTCAAGGGGTGTGTCTACTCTATTGCAGCTAGTTCAGTTGAAGGATGGAACTGAGCATGTGCTCCGTCTCCGTGAGCAATACAGAGAAATTAGAAAAAGAGCAACAGCAGGTGGCGCTATACAGATAGATTTTATTGAATAGCTCAGTGGTTACAAAACTTTTTTTATTGCATGCAATTACAAAAGTATTCAGATCCAGGTGCTGGTTTGAAAACTGTAGAATATTTTTGGTGGGACAACCCCTTTAATTGTACATGTATCTGCTTTCTATAGATGGAGATGTTCCCAAGATACTCCTAGTTAAATCTACTTAGTCTTGCCACAGTGTGTAATGATACCTAGGCAGATTTGCTATCCGGGGTCTAGAAATGCTAAGCGATAGCTTCTGTGGAAGATTTAAAGGGAATATCCAAAAATATAAACCCCCCCCCCCCCCCTATATGCCAGGCCCCTCACACGGAATATACTTACTCCGCTCCTCGCACTGCCGCTGCTGCTTCTTCCCTTGCGCAGATGAAAACATCCGGTGTCGGGGGGGAGCAGCCAATGGCAGGCGGGGACAGGGGTGAGCCTCCCAAGCTTCACCCGCGATGCTGGGGAGACTCATCCCCGTCTGCCATTGGCTCCCTGTCCCCGACACCAGATGTTTTCATCAGAGCACAGGGAGAAGCAGCAGCGGCGGTGGGGGAAGCGGGGCACGTATTTTCCATGTGAGGGGCCTGGCATATGGGGGGGTGGTAGTTTATAGTTTCGGATAACCCCTTTAATGGTGGACATATTGATAAGCATACAGTTCTCACACAAGCTTTGACAAGTTCAGATAATTTGCCCGTGTGGAGAGCTAATCAACAATATAGCAAACGGATTGATGCTCATTTACACAATCGTTTTTGTGCTTTTGTTTTTTGTAAATGCGCTCATCCATATGATTCCTCCCCCCATTCAGTTTCATTACAGAGAACAGACTGTGGATTTACAGCTGACCAATGATGATTTTTATAAAATACTGTAAAATATTGCAAAAAATATTGTATTGTATAAAATTCGTAAAGGATACAATCAGTAACAAATCTGCAAATTATCATTTGATAGCTGGAGGTGTTTAAACTGTACAATGATATACAAGTCTTTAAATTGAGCAAAAAATAAATAAATGCGGACCTAAACTGTGGCCGTGTGCATGAGGCCCTAAAGCAGGCATCTCAAACTGCGGCCCTCCAGCTGTTGTAAAACTACAACTCCCACAATGCCCTGCTGTAGGCTGATACCTGTAGGCTGTCCGGGCATGCTGGGAGTTGTAGTTTTGCAAAAGCTGGAGGGCCGCAGTTTGAGATGCCTGCCCTAAAGGATTACTTCTTGTGTCATTCTAGACAGTCTCATGTATCTATAACAAACCATTTAAGGCTGCAAGGGACTGATTATGAATCTCCTCAATGTGATTACTGGTAGGAAATCCAGAAACATGTCTGCTCAAAGTAAACTAGTTTATTTCAAATGTCTAAAATTTCTGAAAAATGTACAGTGCCATTTCTATACATACGGTATGTTGATTTCAAGCTCTTTTTAATAGCTACTCTTATATGCTTTGGAATTTAGGTTTCTTGTACCCCTAACTGGTAATATTTCTTAGCAGCATGAAGTACACAAAAAAACATTTATTTTGTTTCATTTTTTAGCAGATTATTAACGCACCAGGCTGCACACTGCTACATTACAGTATTCTGCACTGTCAGGTGCCAAATCGAATTCAGAGCCGTCATTTGAGGATTACAGGATTAGCATTTAACATCAACACGAAATAAAATAAATGGATCAAAAGCATCTCGGTACAAACTAAGAAAATATTCCTGGCAATAATGCATGTAATAATGCTTATAAGAAATACTTTTTACTGAGCAATTCATCAATATTCATTTACCCACATGAAAGATCCATTATTCAGAAATTGCCCTTCCAAAAGTGAGATAGAGAACTTATTATACAATGAATGCAAACAAGGCATGGTTTAATCAACAAGCTATCCAAAATAACAGAAGGGACTCGTGAAAAATGTTGACGTCATTATTAGCTGTAAAACAGTCTTTTGGCCGCAGACTTTTCTGCTGGTCTTTCAGGGATCATGGAAATTCAACTAACTAAAGCGATATTTACAAGCAGAAAGAAAATGTAGTCGTTCAACAGATGAGAATAAGGTTGTGGTGATGGCAGTTTTATCGTTTTATCATGCTTAAAATACCTTCTTCTGTAACCAAAAATAATATACACATCCTGGTAATATACTATTCGAATAAATATTACACTCATACTCTGACTGATTCATTATCTCTTATCATTCTGCCGTATTTTCTTGTAAACCTTCATTCTCCTCCTTATCAAAATGGGTAGGTCATTTATTCCTTAGACTAAAAAACTCCTTGTCAAGAAGGTGTATAAAAATAATAAAAGACGACTGCAACAAGGAGAGCTCAGAACTAAGTATGAGTAAAGGAATCTAAGTATATGAACATGAAATGAAAGTCCATTGCCCATCTTGCTAATAAAGTACTGAAAACATGTATACAACCAAAAATGACCAATTCAAATAAATGTAATGTTTTATACAGAAGTGAACCTAGGAAGGTATTGCATGATGGGAATGCAGCTAGCAAAGGTGGTGGGGCACTGATCCCGAGGGCAGGGGTGATTGGCCTTAGACTGTACATGCAAATTTCTCAGTGGGAGTGTAGGTGTAGGTGCTCTCCTGAATGATACATACTGTGAAGAGGACAGCAGTATTATGTTACTACCACCAGTGGCTGTAGGTGCTCTCCTGAATTCACCTGCTCAGTGGCTGTAGGTGCTCTTCTGAATGATACATACTGTGGAGAGGACAGCAGTATTATGTTACTACAGCCAGTGGCTGTAGGTGCTCTCCTAAATTCACCTGCCCAGTGGCCGTAGGTGCTCTCTTGAATGATACATACTGTGGCAAGGGTGGCAGCATTATGTTCTGTGGTGTGATATTTGATTCTGCTGAGGCAGCATTTTGTGCTGCATTTTGAGATTCGTCTCCGTACAGTATTAAAATGTACGGTCTTCAATGAGGCGAAATTAGTTATTCGTGAAGTCTTGTAAGACTTTGTTGAATAACTTTGGTATTTGATTTTTAAAGTGGAAAACCACTTTATCTTCACCTTTACCCCATCGGAGGCCGAACATTTTAATTAATCTGAAGTTTTGAACGAAGTGTCTTCGGATCTAGGATCGGAAGCCTGCTAGGCTTTTCACCACTTATGATGTTTTATCCCCCATTCACTTTGCATATTGTTGGCAGCACATTCCCTGTTTACACATAGCAATGTGCTATGACAAACTTTTGCTGCATGAAAGATGTGATCACCTAACAGAACTGAATTTTTCTAATTTGTTAAGTGATTGGTGACACCTTTGCACAGACCACCTACAAAGAACCTCACAGATCTACATCATAAAGTAGTAGGAGCCCGTAGGAAACAAGTCTGTACCATTCTAAACAATAAAGGGACTCACAAGGGACTCACAACAAAGGTCATCATGAATAATACTCAAGTTTATTTAAATTATAACTGCCCTTAAATATTTACAATAATAATTAAAAAGCTGGAAAGAGATCAGCTTGATGGAATAGTTTGATACAGAAAAATAACCTGGGTTTGTGTAAAGCAATGATGAGAAATATAAAGGTCAAAACCTATTTCCTATCACATCACCGCAACAGATTATATAAGTTATATCAAATCTGGTGAGGTTAACTAAAACATAACCAGCCCATCCATGCAAATATCACATATGGGTGTTATATATTATATTATATAAAAAGATGCCACTAAGTCTTAAGGAGCTAGCACATTGAGGTGCGTTTCACCTCAGCAGGCTTCGTGAGGAGGTGATCTTAAGGTATAGAAAGAGGTCGTGTGGGAAAAGGAAATGAAAAACAATATAAAAACTCTTGTATCGCCGTTCATGTGGGCACGTCCGGATGGGAAGCAACAATGCATGTGCTGGACCACGTCCTACAGTGACAGAAATGTAAATACACAAAGGGAGGAACTACATCATATAAGGTGACCAATGCAAGAATTTACATAATTGATTAAGGACCATAATTAAATCTTCCGAATGAGAATCCGTGGGAAGAAGGCCACAAGAATAAGTTGCATAAGGCAGGCGGACACGCATTAGGATGATCAACAATCAAGTGACTGGTGCAATATCATAATTCATGAACATAATTAAATGATTTACCATGATAACACAAAAAATTTAATATGAGGATTAAAAACACAATGCTAGTATACCTGGCATGGGCCACAAAAAGGTGGCAAAAGTGGGGTAAACAAGCATTGAGGTAAAAAACAAAATGGCTTCCTAAAAATAAGGTAATAGTCCCATGTTCCCCACAACTCAAAAAGACAAAATAGAAGAGGAAAAAAAAAGAAAACTATAAATACAATAACCACACAATATACACAAATAAAAATAGTGTTTACCTCTGAAGAATATAAAATATGCGCCACTTTATAAAAAAGGTTTGAGGCTAGTCGATTTGTTGTACGTTTGTTCCCAATAATTAGCCCAATATATAGGGATATTATTTGGGCAGTGTATGAAATATACCTCATTCTGCAGCAAAATCAATATATGTGATTTTGTCTTATGGCATATCGTGCTGCACAGTGCTCTGCAATTTAAAAGATTGGGCTAACACTGTTTGCACTAGAAGAAAACTGATGTAGAAATGATGTGGGGCAAATATTTATCATTAAGGCTAGTTTCACACTTGCGGCAGGACGGATCCGGCAGGCTGGTCTCCCTGTCGGATCCGTCCTTCCGCTGTTTCGCCATATCGCCGGACCGCCGCTCCATCCCCATTGGACTAAAATTCCTGCATGTCCGACTTTTTAGTCCGGCGGTCTCTGACCGCGAACTGCCGTACTGCACTGGAGCGCCGCCCCCATCCCCGTTATAGTCAATGGGGACGGAGCGGCGGTCCGACGATACAGCGAAACAGCAGAAAGACGGATCCGACAGGGAGACCAGCAGCTGCCTGATCCATCCTGCCGCAAGTGTGAAACTAGCCGAAAACATTCAATCTTGGTTTAATCAGACCATACAGTCTTGTTTCTCACAGTCTGAGAGTCCGTTAGGTGCTTTTTTTGCAAACTCTGGGCAGGCTTGCTGAAGAGACCCTTCTTTTTAGTGGCGTGCTGCAATGATGGTTGACCTTCTGGAAGTTTCTCCCATATGCATAAATGATCTTCGGAGCTCCAGCAGAGCAATCATTAGGTCCTTGGTCACCTCTCTTACCAAAGCATCCCCCCGCCCCCTTCCCCCCGATTACTAGGAAGAGTCCTAGTTAGTCCAAATGTATTCCATTTAGGAATTAGGAAGTTTTAGTACAGCAGAATTTTTTTGAACCCTTCTTGAAATCTGTTCTTCCACACAATCCTGTCTCTGAGGTCTACAAGCAGTTCCTTCCACCCCACAGCTTGGTTTTTGCTCTAATATGCAGTGCCAGCTGTAACGCTATAGAGGCTCGCTCCCGTCATGGCCTGTTATTGGCTGCTACCTGTCCCCCCCAGCACCGGATGTTTTTATCTGAGCGACGGAGAGATGCAGCGGTGGTCGTGCCAGCATCAGAAGGGTGAGGGGCCCGGGCATATGGGGGAAGGGGGGCATTATAAGCCTTGGATAACCCCTTCAATAAATTTGCGTTATGTTATATTTTGCGACTTTAGTGCTATGGGTATGTGAATATCAGAACTGGATCTCAAACTATAGTAAAACATCAAACTTTATTTGTATTCAATTTAAAATCTAAATATGACTATCTGCCTCTAATAATGAAAAGCAATGAATCACACACCAGACTCTAACCCTTAAATACACCTTCTCTTCATTGGGTATGAGTAGTAAGAGGATATATGTTTCGTCAAACTAAAAGTGACAGGTACCACGCCCTCTTTTATACAGTTAAACCCGCCCCTTTTATATTGATTGATAGTGTTTGATATAAACTTGATATTAAGTTTATATCGTTTGATACTGCTTGATATTAAGTTTATATCGCTTGATACTGCTTGATATTAAGTTTATAGCGCTTGATATTGTTTGATATAAAGAGTATTTGTCCATTAAGGTCTTACCACTTCTGTCAGCTTCTTACTACAGATGGCAACATCCTCCCAGACATTCTTCTCAGATTACTGGTAGGGCTAGAACAGGATGTTGAGTACAGCTTACTACAGATGGTGAAATCTAATGTCCGGCAGTTACAAATTAAAAATAAATAAAAAATAAGAGAGACATCAACTAATGAATGTGCTAATAGTTGCAACATGTGTTTTACAACAGGACCCGCCTATATAAAACAGGACACAGTCGGTGCATGGTTAGCACAGAGATACGTATCCCCGTACATGCATAGGTCTATCCAAATATCTGTCTATATCCAGCTATCTGTTATCTAGCTATGTATCTATACATTCATATACCCCATCTAGCTAAATTCTATCTATCCTTCTATCTATCTATTATCTATCTATCTTTCTAGCGACCTATCTATAGTCTATCTATCCATCTATCTGTTTTCTATCTATCTACTTATCTATAGTCTATTTTTCTATCTATCCATCTATCTATCAATTATCTATATTTCTATCTACCTATCTATAGTCTATCTTTACATCTATCTGTTATCTATCTATCTTTCCATTTATCTATCTATCTATCTATCTATACATCCATATACCCCGTCTATCAATTATCTATCTATCTAGCCATCTACCTGTTTTCTATCTATCAATTTATCTACATATCTAGCCTTCTATCAATCAATTATCTATCTATCTACCTATCAATCTATATAACAATTTTTACATCTATCTATCATCTATCCTTCTATCTATCTATCTATCTATCTATCTATTATCTATATTTCTATCTACCTATCTATAGTCTATCTTTACATCTATCTGTTATCTATCTATCTTTCCATTTATCTATCTATACATCCATATACCCCGTCTATCTAAATTCTATCAATTATCTATCTATCTAGCCATCTACCTGTTTTCTATCTATCAATTTATCTACATATCTATCCTTCTATCAATCAATTATCTATCTATCTATCTATCTATCTACCTATCAATCTATATAACAATTTTTACATCTATCTATCTATTATCTATCCTTCTATCTATCTATCTATCTATCTATCAATTATCTATATTTCTATCTACCTATCTATAGTCTATCTTTACATCTATCTGTTATCTATCTATCTTTCCATTTATCTATCTATCTATCTATACAGCCATATACCCCATCTATCTAAAGTCTATCTATCAATTTATCTACCTATCTATCCTTCTAGCTAACAATTATCTATCTATCTTTCTATCTACCTATCTATAGTCTATCTTTCCATCTATCGGTTATCGATCTATCCATTTATCTATCAATCCATTTTTATCCAGACAACTGTCGATCTATCTATCTATCCATCTATCTTCTATCTATCCATTTAGCTATCCAACTATCTATCTATCCAGCTATCTGCTATATATCTATGTATCTATACATCCATATACCCCATCTATCTAAATTCTATCAATTATCTATCTATCTAGCCATCTACCTGTTTTCTATCTATCAATTTATCTACATATCTATCCTTCTATCTATCAATTATCTACCTATCAATCTATATAACAATTTATCCATTTATCTATCTTTATAGCTATTTCTATCTATCCATTTTATCTATCAATCCATTTTTATCCAGACAACTGTCTATCCTATCTATCTATCTATCTATCTATTATCTATACTTCTATTAAATGTATATACTGTTGTGCACTGTCACAGATGTCCTAAGACATATCCTACACAACCAACCCCCAAAACTATGTGTCAATACACACCTTAGAATTTCTATGTGCCAAGTATCCCCACCACTCTGTGGCAATATACACTGCAATGTTGCAAAGTTGTATTCATTTAAAATGTTTACACAATTTCAAAAATGTTGTACAATATGCTGTAAAAATGTCAAAATGAGCAATTTATCCGTATATCTATCTACCCCAATCTAACGTCTTAATAGATAAATATTTTATCTATCTATCTACCTATCAATCTATATAACAATTTATCAATTTAGCTATCTATCTTTCTATCTATTTCTAACCATCTAGCTACTATAACATGACTAGCTATCAAACATCTATCTATTTACATTTCTATCTATCAAACATCTATTTATCTATTATCTATCTGTCTATTATCTATCTATCTATCTATCTATCTATCTATCTAACAAATGTATCTTTCTATCTATCTAACTGGCTGTCTTTCTATCTATTTTGCCTATCAAGCTAACCATTTATCTAACAATTTATCCATTTATCTGTCTATCTTTCTATCTATTTCTAACATCTAGCTACTATAACATGGCTAGCTATCAAACATTTATTTATCTTTCTACCTATCTAACTGTCTGTCTTTCTATCTATTATCTATCTTGCTATCTATTATCTATCCATCTTTCTATCTATTATCTAGATGTCTTTCTATCTATTTAGATATCTATTTATCTAGCTTCTAATATCTATCTAACTTCCAATCTTTCTATCTATTTTCATATCAATATATCCATTTATCTAACAATTTATCCATTGATCTGTCTTTCTATCTTTCTATCATTTTTTCTATCTATCCAGCTAGCTAACAATTTATCCATTTATCTATCTATGATCAATTTATCCGTATATCTGTGCCAATATAGACAGACAAACCCCACCACTCTGTCAATACACAATTTGAAATGTATACACAATACAAAATTTCAAAAATGTTGTACAATATGCTGTAAAAATGTCAAAATGATCAATTTATCCGTATATCTATCTTCCCCAATCTAACGTTTCAATAGATAAATATTTTATCTATCTATCTACCTATCAATCTATATAACAATTTATCCATTTATCTATCTATCTTTCTATCTATTTCTAACCATCTAGCTACTATAACAGGGCTATCTATCAAACATCTATCAAACCATTTTTATCCAGACAACTGTCTATCTATCTATCTATCTAACTATCTGTTATCTATCCATTTATCTATACAAATATCGATTATCTATGTATATATACATCCATATACCCATCTATCTAAATTCTATCTATATATCTATGTATCTATACAGCCATATACTTCATCTATCTAAAGTCTATCTATCAATTTATCTACCTATCTATCCTTCTATCTAACAATTATCTATCTATCTTTCTATCTACCTAGCTATAGTCTATCTTTCTAGCTATTTCTATCTATCCATTTTATCTATCAATCCATTTTTATCCAGACAACTGTCTATCTATCTATCTATCTATCTATGGATCGATACAGCCATATACCCATCTATCTAAATTCTATCTACCTATCTTTCTAGCTACCTATCTATAGTCTATCTATCCATCTGTTTTCTATCTATCTACTTATCTATAGTCTATTTTTCCATCTATCTATCTATTATCTATCCTTCTATCTATCTATCAATTATCTATATTTCTATCTACCAATTATCTACATTTCTATATACCTATCTATAGTCTATCTTTCCATTTATCTATCTATATATCTATGTATCTATACAGCCATATACTTCATCTATCTAAAGTTTATCTATCAATTTATCTACCTATCCTTCTATCTAACAATTATCTATCTATCTTTCTATCTACCTAGCTATAGTCTATCTTTCTAGCTATTTCTATCTATCCATTTTATCTATCAATCCATTTTTATCCAGTACAACTGTCTATCGATCTATCTATCTATCTATATATCCAGCTATCTGTTATCTATACATTTATCTATCCAACTATCTTATCTATTATCTATCTTTCTATCTATCTATCGATCTAGCTATCTAACAAATGTATCTTGCTATCTATCTAACTGGCTGTCTTTCGATCTGTTTTCCCTATTATTCTATCCATTTTTCTAAAAATGTATCCATTGATCTGTCTTTCTATCTATCTTTCTATCAATTTTTTTCTATCTATCCAGCTATCTAACATTTTATCCATTTATCTATATATGATCAATTTATCCGTATATCGGTGCCAATATAGACAGACAAACCCCACCACTCTGTCAATACACAATTTGAAATGTTTACACAATACAAAATTTCAAAAAATGTTGTACAATATGCTGTAAAAAATGTAAAAATGATCATTGTATCCGTATATCTATCTAGCCCAATCTAACGTTTCAATAGATAAATATTTTATCTATCTATATACCTATCAATCTATATAACAATTTATCCATTTATCTATCTTTCTATCTATTTCTAACCATCTAGCTACTGTAACAGGGCTATCTAGCAAACATCTATCTATTTACATTTCTATCTATCAAACATCTATTTATCTATCTAACTGGCTGTCTTTCTATCTTTCTTTCTATCTAGTATCTATCTTTCAATCTATTTATCCATTTATCTAACAAATGTATCTTGCTATCTATCTAACTGGCTGTCTTTCGATCTGTTTTCCCTATCAATCTATCCATTTATCTAACAATGTATCCATTTATCTATCTATCTATCTATTTCTAACCATCTAGCTACTATAACAGGGCTATCTATCAAACATTTATTTACATTTCTATCAAACATCTTTTTATCTATCTACATAGCTAACTGTCTTTCTATCTATTATAGATCTAGCTTTCTTTCTATCTATTATCTATCCATCTTTCTATCTATTATCTATATGTCTTTCTATCTATTTTAGCTATCTATTTATCTAGCTTCTAATATCTATCTAACTTCCAATCGTTCTGTCTATTTTCCTATCAATCTATCCATTTATCTAACAATTTATCCATTGATATGCCTGTCTATCTATCTTTCTATCAATTATTCTAGCTATCCAGCTATCTAACAATTTATCTATATATGGTCATTTTATCCGTATAGCTGTGCCAATATAGACAGACAAACCCCACCACGCTGTCATTACACACAGCAATGTTGCAAAGTTGTATTCATTTGAAATGTTTACACAATTCAAAATTTCAAAGTGTTGTACAATATGCTGTAAAAATGTTAAAATGCTCAATTTATCCCTATAGCTATCAATCTTTCTATCCTTCTATCAATCTATCTATTTATCTTTCTATCAAACATCTATTTATCTTTCTATCTAACCGTCTACCTTGCCACTATCTTTCTAGCTATCACATATCTATTTATCTATCATTTTATCTATCTATCTACATATCTACCTATTTGACTATTTATCTAACAATTTATCTAGACATCTATCTATCGATCAATTTATCTATGAACAATCTAACTATCTACCTATCTATTTTATCTATCTATCCATTCTATCTATCTGGCATTCTATCTATCTTTATATTTATTATCTATCTTTCTATCTATAACATATCTATTTATCTATCAATTTAGCAATCAACAACATATATATATATATATACACAACTATTTATATAGCTTCCAACAGCTATCAATTTATCTATCTATTTATGTTCAATTTATCCGTATAGCGGCGCCAATATAAACAGACAAACCCCACCACTCGGTCAATACACACAGCAATGTTGCAAAGTTGTATTCATTTAAAATGTTTACACAATTCAAAATTTCAAAGTGTTGTACAATATGCTGTAAAAATGTTAAAATGCTCAATTTATCCGTATAGCTATCAATCTTTCTATCCTTCTATCAATCTAGCTATTTATCTTTCTATCAAACATCTATTTATCTTTCTATCTAACCGTCTATCTTGCCACTATCTTGCTAACTATCACATATCTATTTATCTATCAATTTATCTATCTATCTATCTTTATATCTATTACCTATCTTTCCATTATCTTTCTATCTATAACATATCTATTTATCTATCAATTTAGCAATCAACAATCTATCTAAATATCGGCCATTTTATTTATCTAGCTTCTAATATTTATCTAACAGCCTATCTTTCTTTAAATTTTATATAAAATTTATAGTGTTTGACATAAAGTTTTAGTTTGATATAAAATTTTTAGTGTTTGATATAAAGTTTATATCGCTTGATATTGTTTGATATAAAGAGTATTCGTCCATTAAGGTCTTACCACGTCTGTCAGCTTCTTACTACAGAGGGCAACATCTTCCCAGACATTCTTCTCAGATTACTATTAGTGGTAAAACAGGACGTTTGAGTACAGCTTACTACAGATGGTGAAATCTAATGTCAGGCAGTTACAAATTAAAAAAATAAATTTGCTGTTAAATTTATATTGATTCTTGCTACATTTGTATTCGTCCATTAAGGTCTTACCACTTCTGTCAGCTTCTTACTACAGAGGGCAACATCCTCCAAGACATTCTTCTCAGATCACTGCTAATGCTAAAACAGGTTGTTAAGTTTCATTTTGATAAAAATAAATGAGTGAACACAAGGTTTTTTGATATAAATGCATATCCAAAAAGATTTTTATCAAAATGAAACTTAACAACCTGTTTTAGCATTAGCAGTGATCTGAGAAGAATGTCTTGGAGGATGTTGCCCTCTGTAGTAAGAAGCTGACAGAAGTGGTAAGACCTTAATGGACGAATACAAATGTAGCAAGAATCAATATAAATTTAACAGCAAATTTATTTTTTTAATTTGTAACTGCCTGACATTAGATTTCACCATCTGTAGTAAGCTGTACTCAAACGTCCTGTTTTACCACTAATAGTAATCTGAGAAGAATGTCTGGGAAGATGTTGCCCTCTGTAGTAAGAAGCTGACAGACGTGGTAAGACCTTAATGGACGAATACTCTTTATATCAAACAATATCAAGCGATATAAACTTTATATCAAACACTAAAAATTTTATATCAAACTAAAACTTTATGTCAAACACTATAAATTTTATATAAAATTTAAAGAAAGATAGGCTGTTAGATAAATATTAGAAGCTAGATAAATAAAATGGCCGATATTTAGATAGATTGTTGATTGCTAAATTGATAGATAAATAGATATGTTATAGATAGAAAGATAATGGAAAGATAGGTAATAGATATAAAGATAGATAGATAGATAAATTGATAGATAAATAGATATGTGATAGTTAGCAAGATAGTGGCAAGATAGACGGTTAGATAGAAAGATAAATAGATGTTTGATAGAAAGATAAATAGCTAGATTGATAGAAGGATAGAAAGATTGATAGCTATACGGATAAATTGAGCATTTTAACATTTTTACAGCATATTGTACAACACTTTGAAATTTTGAATTGTGTAAACATTTTAAATGAATACAACTTTGCAACATTGCTGTGTGTATTGACCGAGTGGTGGGGTTTGTCTGTTTATATTGGCGCCGCTATACGGATAAATTGAACATAAATAGATAGATAAATTGATAGCTGTTGGAAGCTATATAAATAGTTGTGTATATATATATATGTTGTTGATTGCTAAATTGATAGATAAATAGATATGTTATAGATAGAAAGATAGATAATAAATATAAAGATAGATAGAATGCCAGATAGATAGAATGGATAGATAGATAAAATAGATAGGTAGATAGTTAGATTGTTCATAGATAAATTGATCGATAGATAGATGTCTAGATAAATTGTTAGATAAATAGTCAAATAGGTAGATATGTAGATAGATAGATAAAATGATAGATAAATAGATATGTGATAGCTAGAAAGATAGTGGCAAGGTAGACGGTTAGATAGAAAGATAAATAGATGTTTGATAGAAAGATAAATAGATAGATTGATAGAAGGATAGAAAGATTGATAGCTATACGGATAAATTGAGCATTTTAACATTTTTACAGCATATTGTACAACACTTTGAAATTTTGAATTGTGTAAACATTTCAAATGAATACAACTTTGCAACATTGCTGTGTGTAATGACAGCGTGGTGGGGTTTGTCTGTCTATATTGGCACAGCTATACGGATAAAATGACCATATATAGATAAATTGTTAGATAGCTGGATAGCTAGAATAATTGATAGAAAGATAGATAGACAGGCATATCAATGGATAAATTGTTAGATAAATGGATAGATTGATAGGAAAATAGACAGAACGATTGGAAGTTAGATAGATATTAGAAGCTAGATAAATAGATAGCTAAAATAGATAGAAAGACATATAGATAATAGATAGAAAGATGGATAGATAATAGATAGAAAGAAAGCTAGATCTATAATAGATAGAAAGACAGTTAGCTATGTAGATAGATAAAAAGATGTTTGATAGAAATGTAAATAAATGTTTGATAGATAGCCCTGTTATAGTAGCTAGATGGTTAGAAATAGATAGATAGATAGATAAATGGATACATTGTTAGATAAATGGATAGATTGATAGGGAAAACAGATCGAAAGACAGCCAGTTAGATAGATAGCAAGATACATTTGTTAGATAAATGGATAAATAGATTGAAAGATAGATACTAGATAGAAAGAAAGATAGAAAGACAGCCAGTTAGATAGATAAATAGATGTTTGATAGATAGAAATGTAAATAGATAGATGTTTGCTAGATAGCCCTGTTACAGTAGCTAGATGGTTAGAAATAGATAGAAAGATAGATAAATGGATAAATTGTTATATAGATTGATAGGTATATAGATAGATAAAATATTTATCTATTGAAACGTTAGATTGGGCTAGATAGATATACGGATACAATGATCATTTTTACATTTTTTACAGCATATTGTACAACATTTTTTGAAATTTTGTATTGTGTAAACATTTCAAATTGTGTATTGACAGAGTGGTGGGTTTGTCTGTCTATATTGGCACCGATATACGGATAAATTGATCATATATAGATAAATGGATAAAATGTTAGATAGCTGGATAGATAGAAAAAAATTGATAGAAAGATAGATAGAAAGACAGATCAATGGATACATTTTTAGAAAAATGGATAGAATAATAGGGAAAACAGATCGAAAGACAGCCAGTTAGATAGATAGCAAGATACATTTGTTAGATAGCTAGATCGATAGATAGATAGAAAGATAGATAATAGATAAGATAGTTGGATAGATAAATGTATAGATAACAGATAGCTGGATATATAGATAGATAGATAGATAGATCGATAGACAGTTGACTGGATAAAAATGGATTGATAGATAAAATGGATAGATAGAAATAGCTAGAAAGATAGACTATAGCTAGGTAGATAGAAAGATAGATAGATAATTGTTAGATAGAAGGATAGGTAGATAAATTGATAGATAAACTTTAGATAGATGAAGTATATGGCTGTATAGATACATAGATATATAGATAGATAAATGGAAAGATAGACTATAGATAGGTATATAGAAATGTAGATAATTGGTAGATAGAAATATAGATAATTGATAGATAGATAGAAGGATAGATAATAGATAGATAGATGGAAAAATAGACTATAGATAAGTAGATAGATAGATAGACTATAGATAGGTAGCTAGAAAGATAGGTAGATAGAATTTAGATAGATGGGTATATGGCTGTATCGATCCATAGATAGATAGATAGATAGATAGATAGACAGTTGTCTGGATAAAAATGGATTGATAGATAAAATGGATAGATAGAAATAGCTAGAAAGATAGACTATAGCTAGGTAGATAGAAAGATAGATAGATAATTGTTAGATAGAAGGATAGATAGGTAGATAAATTGATAGATAGACTTTAGATAGATGAAGTATATGGCTGTATAGATACATAGATATATAGATAGAATTTAGATAGATGGGTATATGGATGTATATATACATAGATAATCGATATTTGTATAGATAAATGGATAGATAACAGATAGTTAGATAGATAGATAGATAGACAGTTGTCTGGATAAAAATGGTTTGATAGATGTTTGATAGATAGCCCTGTTATAGTAGCTAGATGGTTAGAAATAGATAGAAAGATAGATAGATAAATGGATAAATTGTTATATAGATTGATAGGTAGATAGATAGATAAAATATTTATCTATTGAAACGTTAGATTGGGGAAGATAGATATACGGATAAATTGATCATTTTGACATTTTTACAGCATATTGTACAACATTTTTGAAATTTTGTATTGTGTATACATTTCAAATTGTGTATTGACAGAGTGGTGGGGTTTGTCTGTCTATATTGGCACAGATATACGGATAAATTGATCACAGATAGATAAATGGATAAATTGTTAGCTAGCTGGATAGATAGAAAAAATGATAGAAAGATAGAAAGACAGATCAATGGATAAATTGTTAGATAAATGGATATATTGATATGAAAATAGATAGAAAGATTGGAAGTTAGATAGATATTAGAAGCTAGATAAATAGATATCTAAATAGATAGAAAGACATCTAGATAATAGATAGAAAGATGGATAGATAATAGATAGCAAGATAGATAATAGATAGAAAGACAGACAGTTAGATAGGTAGAAAGATAAATAAATGTTTGATAGCTAGCCATGTTATAGTAGCTAGATGTTAGAAATAGATAGAAAGATAGACAGATAAATGGATAAATTGTTAGATAAATGGTTAGCTTGATAGGCAAAATAGATAGAAAGACAGCCAGTTAGATAGATAGAAAGATACATTTGTTAGATAGATAGATAGATAGATAGATAGATAATAGACAGATAGATAATAGATAAATAGATGTTTGATAGATAGAAATGTAAATAGATAGATGTTTGATAGCTAGTCATGTTATAGTAGCTAGATGGTTAGAAATAGATAGAAAGATAGATAGCTAAATTGATAAATTGTTATATAGATTGATAGGTAGATAGATAGATAAAATATTTATCTATTAAGACGTTAGATTGGGGTAGATAGATATACGGATAAATTGCTCATTTTGACATTTTTACAGCATATTGTACAACATTTTTGAAATTGTGTAAACATTTTAAATGAATACAACTTTGCAACATTGCAGTGTATATTGCCACAGAGTGGTGGGGATACTTGGCACATAGAAATTCTAAGGTGTGTATTGACACATAGTTTTGGGGGTTGGTTGTGTAGGATATGTCTTAGGACATCTGTGACAGTGCACAACAGTATATACATTTAATAGAAGTATAGATAATAGATAGATAGATAGATAGATAGATAGATAGGATAGACAGTTGTCTGGATAAAAATGGATTGATAGATAAAATGGATAGATAGAAATAGCTATAAAGATAGATAAATGGATAAATTGTTATATAGATTGATAGGTAGATAATTGATAGATAGAAGGATAGATATGTAGATAAATTGATAGATAGAAAACAGGTAGATGGCTAGATAGATAGATAATTGATAGAATTTAGATAGATGGGGTATATGGATGTATAGATACATAGATATATAGCAGATAGCTGGATAGATAGATAGTTGGATAGCTAAATGGATAGATAGAAGATAGATGGATAGATAGATAGACAGTTGTCAGGATAAAAATGGATTGATAGATAAATGGATAGATCGATAACCGATAGATGGAAAGATAGACTATAGATAGGTAGATAGAAAGATAGATAGATAATTGTTAGCTAGAAGGATAGATAGGTAGATAAATTGATAGATAGACTTTAGATAGATGGGGTATATGGCTGTATAGATAGATAGATAGATAAATGGAAAGATAGATAGATAACAGATAGATGTAAAGATAGACTATAGATAGGTAGATAGAAATATAGATAATTGATAGATAGATAGATAGATAGAAGGATAGATAATAGATAGATAGATGTAAAAATTGTTATATAGATTGATAGGTAGATAGATAGATAGATAGATAATTGATTGATAGAAGGATAGATATGTAGATAAATTGATAGATAGAAAACAGGTAGATGGCTAGATAGATAGATAATTGATAGAATTTAGATAGACGGGGTATATGGATGTATAGATAGATAAATGGAAAGATAGATAGATAACAGATAGATGTAAAGATAGACTATAGATAGGTAGATAGAAATATAGATAATAGATAGATAGATAGATAGAAGGATAGATGATAGATAGATGTAAAAATTGTTATATAGATTGATAGGTAGATAGATAGATAATTGATTGATAGAAGGCTAGATATGTAGATAAATTGATAGATAGAAAACAGGTAGATGGCTAGATAGATAGATAATTGATAGACGGGGTATATGGATGTATAGATAGATAGATAGATAGATAGATAGATAATGGAAAGATAGATAGATAACAGATAGATGTAAAGATAGACTATAGATAGGTAGATAGAAATATAGATAATTGATAGATAGATAGATAGATAGATAATAGATGGACAGATAGAAAAATAGACTATAGATAAGTAGATAGATAGAAAACAGATAGATGGATAGATAGACTATAGATAGGTCGCTAGAAAGATAGATAGATAATAGATAGATAGAAGGATAGATAGAATTTAGCTAGATGGGGGTATATGAATGTATAGATACATAGCTAGATAACAGATAGCTGGATATAGACAGATATTTGGATAGACCTATGCATGTACGGGGATACGTATCTCTGTGCTAACCATGCACCGACTGTGTCCTGTTTTATATAGGCGGGTCCTGTTGTAAAACACATGTTGCAACTATTAGCACATTCATTAGTTGATGTCTCTCTTATTTTTTATTTTTTTTTTATTTGTAACTGCCGGACATTAGATTTCACCATCTGTAGTAAGCTGTACTCAACATCCTGTTCTAGCCCTACCAGTAATCTGAGAAGAATGTCTGGGAGGATGTTGCCATCTGTAGTAAGAAGCTGACAGAAGTGGTAAGACCTTAATGGACAAATACTCTTTATATCAAACAATATCAAGCGCTATAAACTTAATATCAAGCAGTATCAAGCGATATAAACTTAATATCAAGCAGTATCAAACGATATAAACTTAATATCAAGTTTATATCAAACACTATCAATCAATATAAAAGGGGCGGGTTTAACTGTATAAAAGAGGGCGTGGTACCTGTCACTTTTAGTTTGACGAAACATATATCCTCTTACTACTGGTATGGGTTAATAATGGCAGTGTGTGTGATTTACTAGTGTGAGGGTGGGAATATTCTGGCACATTAATGTGGCGTGTAGCACTCTGAATTGACCTAGTGCTCACTTAGATCATTAACACTGCGACCAAAAACAGTGTTGCCCTAAATATCCAGCACACTAATAAGCTGTCTGGCAATAATGTTCCACTGAGATACTCCTATATTAGGCTGGATCACAGAGATAAGCTGAACACGAAAGTGCCCTATGTGTAGTCCCTCCAAAATAGCCCTCACTAAAATTGGCTACATATGTAACTAGCTTGCCTAACCAGCGTCCTCCTCGATGCGTGTCTATGCTGGATACAACCAGCTGTTCATCAGGAGTTACGGCGTATAAGATTAAGCCAATTTAAACAAAAGAAAACATAAGTAACTGCATGCCACTGATGTCGTGCATGCAGCAACACAGTATCCCTCGGCACTAGGACGGCCGTAGCGCGGGCGCCGCAGTGCGCTTCTTAAGAGCCAGTAGCCACCCCCCGTCAAGGCAGAGTGCCACAGCGAAGCGTCCAATGGAGTGAGGAGAGGTGTGTTACCACTCCTCCTCCAGCTGTGGATGGATACGCATGGTGCCGGAGGGTGAAATGAAGATATGTACAGTATGTAGTAATTAAACCGCGGCCTTTGCATGTCACACCATGGGGACAAAGCCCAATATACTGCGGGGCAATTATGGCAATCAAGATATGTATTTTACTGACATAGACAGGGAATGAACATAGCTAGAATACCAGCACACCCTGCTAACCTGCGCTAGGACACACTATTCATATGAAACAGGTGTAAGATATATAATCATTCAGTCCATTAGGTTTGACAGTATGGAGTCTAAATGTCCATTCAGCCTCTTTGCGCAGTTTATCAACATCACCTCCTCTAGGTGATGGTTTAATGTGCTCAATTCTCCGAAAACTTATGCAGTTAGGTCTTCCCGCATGGTATTTAAGCACATGTTGTGCTATAGGTGTGTCATACTGTTTGGTGATGTTGGATAGATGCTCTCCTATCCGTCTCCTAAACTCTCTTTTGGTTTTACCCACATATTGCTTCTGACATATGCATGTGGCCACATACACCACGCCGACAGTTTTGCAGTTAATAAAAGATCTAATATTGTAACTGCGCCTTGTCACTGAACTAGTCACTGTATTTCTTTGGGAGCCACGTCTCATTTGTAGGAGTTCTGAAGACGCTATGGACCAGTCTATCCCTCAGGTTGCCACCTCTCCGGTATGTAATCTCGGGAAAATCACCCACCAGATCTCCTACAACCGGGTCAGATTGAAGGAGACCCCAAGATTCTTGAAGGATCTCCCGTACTTCTTTGTGCACCAAATCAAATGTGCCAATAATCCTTAATTGATCATCATCCGTGTTTCTTCTTCTAGGATACAGCAAACTCTCCCTGTTGCAGCCAGCAGCATGTTGATAGGCAATCTTCAGGGAGGAAGGAGGCTCCTTTGTGTAAATCTTCGGAGATCACTAGCTGGCATATTAAAGTCCGCCCATTCAGAGCAATTCCGTCAGGCCCTTAAACATTGGCCTTTAGGAATGCCTCGTTTGATTTGGACCGGATGCCCACTCTCCCATTGCAGGAGGCAGTTGGTGGCTGTGTATTTCTGAAACACCTTAGTGACTACTTTCCTGGATTGGCTGATGCCAATGGAAAGGTACAGGAATGTGAGGTGAGTATCACTGATCTCATAGGTGAAATATAACCCCAGCTCATTCACATTGAGTGAGGAGACAAATCCCTCAAATTCAGTCACCGTGCCCTTCCACAGAATGAAGACATCATCAATGAACCTCATCCACAATTCACTGGACGAGGTCCATCGATCCATGACGTCACCAAAGACTATCTCCTTCTCCCATTAGCCCAAGTATAGGTTCGCATAAGTCGGGGCACATGGGCTCCCCATTGCCACACCCCTGAGCTGTCACAAATTCATTGTGCATCGTTAGATGTGCACCTCTTTCCGTCAGGAATGACCTAATTGCCTCACATCTCTTATTATGGGGGATTGAGCTATAAAGGGCCTCAACATCTAAACTGGCTAACAATATGCCTTCATATTGTTGCCTTCATATGTATGTCATTGAGGCGCCTTAGCACATCTATCGTGTCTCTATCTCAGAATCCTGTCCACATAAAGAATAATTTTTTCCGTCATGCTACCTATAACAGATCCCTTTCAAGGGGGAGATCCCCTTATGTATCTTTGGTAGACTGTAAAAAGATGGCAGTCTGGGATGTCTAGGTAGCAAACATGCATACTCTGCATCGCTAATCAAATATTGTCGCTTAGCCCTACCCAAAATCTGAGTCAGCTCCTTCTAGAAGTGGGGTTAGTGTCCAGTTTTCTATACCATGCCTTGTCATTCAGAATCCATTTACACATATCCCTTATTCTCCAGAATCACTATATTTCCCCCCTTATCGGAGGGTTTGATGACTATCGTCTGGTCATTCTGCAGAATATCAAGGGCTTCATATTCAGCCTGAATGAGATTTGATGCTTTGGAATCTCTTACAGCTAATGTTCTAAGTTTTTCAGTGATGACTGTTAATAAGGCATCAAAGACGGCAAAGAGCCTGAATGAACATTTAGACTCCATACTGTTAAACCTAATGGACTGAATGATTATATATCTTACACCTGTTTCATATGAATAGTGTGTCCTGGCGCAGGTTAGCAGGATGCGCTGGTATTCTGTATTCTCATTCCCTGTCTATGTCAGTAAGATACATATCTTGATTGCTATAATTGCCCTACGGTATATTGGGCTTTGTCCCCATGGTGTGACATGCAAAGGTCGGGGTTTAATCACTACATACTGTACATATCTTTATCTCACCCTCCGACACCGTGCATATTTATTCACAGCTTGAGGAGGAGGGGTGACACACCCCTCCTCACTCCATTGGATGCTTCACTGTGGCGCTCCGCCTTGAGAGGGAGTGGCTACTGGCTCTTAAGGAGAACACTGCGGCGGCCGCGCTACAGCCGTCCTAGTGCTGAGGGCTACTGTGTTGCTGCACACACAACATCAGTGGCGTGCAGCTACTAATGTTTTCTTTTGTTTAAATTGGCATAATCTTATACGCCGTAACTCCTGATGAACAGCTGGTTGTTTTCAGCATAGAAACACGTCGAGGAAGACACTGGTTAGGCAAGCTAGTTACATATGTAGCCAATTTTAGTGAGGGTTATTTAGGAGGGACTACACATAGGGCACTATCGTGTTCAGCTTATCTCTGTGATTATTGACCCAGCCTAATATACGAGTAGCTCAGTGGATCATTATTGCCAGACAGCCTATCAGTGTGCCAGATACTTAGGGCAACACTGTTTTTGGTCGCAGTGTTAATGATCTAAGTGAGCATTAGGTCAATTCAGAGTGCTACACGCCACATGAATGTGCCAGAATACTCCCACCCTTATACTATTTAAGGGTTGGAGCCGGGTGTGTGATTCATTGTTTTTCATTATTAGAGGCAGATAGTCATATTTAGATTTTAAATTGAATACAAAAAAAGTTTGATGTTTTACTATAGTTTGAGCTCTATTGTACACACAGTGAACAGTTCTGAAGCCTGATAGGTGCAAACCGTTTAGACCCTTTTCAGTTAACATCAGAACTGGACCATAAACAACTCACATGCTTTTTACATCCATTGCCCATCCTGTCCAGACCATGGACTCACTTGTTTATGGATTTTATTACTGATCTGCCTAATTCGTTTGGAAAGACAGTTATTCTGGTGGTAGTTGATCGCTTTAGTAAAATGGTGCACTTAGTAGCATTGCCTGGCTTACCTAATGCTAAAAAGCTTGCGCAAGTGTTTGTTGACAACATTGTGAAACTTCATGGCATTCCCTCTGACGTGGTCCAGATTCTGGAAGGCATTCTGTACTCGGCTGGGGGTACAACTGTCTTTTTCTTCTGATTTTCATCCTCAGACGAATGGACAGACGGAGCGAACTTATCAGAGTCTGGAGACTTACTTAAGATGATTTGTCTGAGAACCAGGAGGAATGTCTTTGAGAACCAGGAGGAATGGTCCTTGTTTTTGTCGTTGGCAGAGTTTGCTATCAACAATCGTAGACAGAAGTTGACTGGTAAGTTACCGTTTTTTAGGGCATATGGGTTTCACAGCAATTTAGCACATTCTCTTGTTTGGATACTTCCAGTATCCCTTTGGAGGAAAGTTTTTCGTCATCATTGTCTTCTATATGGCAGAAAATTTTAAATAACTTGATGAATAGGGGCAACAAGTATAAACGTGTGGCTGACAGAAAATGTATGAATGGTGTGGGTGATTTTGTGTAGCTGTCCACGAGAAATATTAAGTTGAAGGTTCCTTCTTGGAAGTTGGGTCCAAGGTTTATTGGTCCATATAAGATCACTGCCGTTATTAACCCTGTAGCTTTTCGTCTTGAACTTCCTATGAAAATTCATAATGTGTTTCACAAATCTTTGTTGAAGAGATATGTTGAACCTTTAGAGTCGTCCTTTTTGCTGTCACGCCCTGCCCTGATAGAGGCCTTAGAAGATCTGACAGACTTGCTACACGTGAGTCTATCTGACAGATTGTTCTGTTTCTCTTTGTTGTGGTTTTGGGCAGGATCCCACCTCCTCACCGGTTCTGCTCATTAGCTATTTAGTGGTGCTATTTACACCCGCCTCTCACTATAGCCCTTGCGGTTTATATTTGCTTCTGGAGTTCTCAGCTGGTGTTTGGTGGATCTCCTGCTCCCCGTCCGTCTTAAGCTAAGTCCTACTCCTTCCCTTTTGTTGTGTGTTCTGGCTAGGCCTCAGGAAGATGCTGGTTCCTGCACCTCGTGCTAGGAACCAGTTGTCTTATCTCCAGCTCCCTAGCTGAGGATTTGCTTCAGTTTCAGCTAGGCTTAGGTTCCAGCGCATGAGCACTTCCACCCTAAGAATCTGCTCATGTTGTCAGCAGTCAGGGAAAGGCTCCGGAATTGCAAGGTGGTGACCTTTCCCTGTTTGGGGCCGAGCCTGGTGTTTTGTTGCTTTTGTTGTATTTGGTTTGCTTCCTTTCCCTCACCTACTGTGACACTTGCCACCCGCTTCTGTCATGGTGGACGGCAGTTTGGAAATCCAGATCACCAACATCCGTAGATCTGTTCAGTATCTTGTTCACTGGAAGGGTTATGGACCAGAGGAGAGAATGTGGGTTCCGGCATCTGACGTGAATGCCAGTCGTTTAGTGAAAGCCTTTCACAGGTCTCATCCGGATAAGGTTGGTCCTGGGTGCCCAGAGGTCACCCGTAGAAGGCGGGGTACTGTCACGGACGTACCGAGACATACGGATGTTCCCATGACAGGTGGCAGGATATCTGTGAGACTGGCAACACATAGTTTGATCTGACATGTTTTCTTTTTGGATCAAATGACGTCTGTGTTGTTTCTGGTGCTTGCCACACCCTCTTTCCACAGGTGTGGCTATTGTGGTCATTTTACCTTCTCTATTTCTTGTTGTTTCTCCCACTATGCTATGCGGTTTATAGCTTCTGTTGGACTTGTGGTTAGCTTGTGTTTGGTTCTCGGCTGAGTTCCTGGTGCTACCAAAGCTTTAATGAAGATAAGTGTTTCCTTTTCCTTTTGTATTTTGTTATATATATATATATATATATATATATATATATATATATATGTGTCTGTTGCCTTTCCCTGTTGTTTGTCATTATGCCTGAGGGAGACTCCTGTTCATCCTTACCTTTGGAGGTACAGGTAGACTCAGTCCTAACATTAGTTCTAAGATCCTATAGGGTGAGATAGGATTCTAGTTAGATTCTACCTTTGGGGCCTGTCAGGACTGGAGTTAGGGTTTTCTCTAGGAGGTGTCCATCTTACTTCCCTATTGCGGTATCCCCTTTCCCTCCTATGCTCGGTGTGGTGTTTTCCTCCCACACATGAGCGTGGCATTATGTTTGTGGTGCTGGAACCTCACTTCTCCCAGTGAGGTTATAACTGGCAAAGTTTAAATGTATTGTGGAAGTAACAAAATAAAGCACCCTGTCGACTTTGAACCCCTCGCTGTCTGAGAGAAGTCTGTCATTGCCGACGCCCTGTGAGAAAGCGATCCCTTACAGCATGTTTAACTGCATTTACAAACAGCATGTTTAAAAACACACTGCACCATCGCATGATGTATGTTTTTCACATTAAAACGCTTGCAAAAATTGTCCCTTATGTGAGGCAGGTGTTGTTTGAACACACACAGTGTTATAAGAAAAAAAAATTGTGGCTTGTTGGAAACAAGAATCAAAAAATGATGCCTTAACAGGGCTAGAATGCCTACCCATATGACATGCACACCATGAGTCCCACCACACCTAAGGAGAAGGTGCGGAAGTGCACCACATTTGCAGACCGATGAGTACAATTTTTCATATAGGAGTGGTACTCTTGACTGCATAGGCAAGAGTCCCACCACACTGCACGGTCCAGATCCTAGAAAAATTTAATTTAGGTGAAGATGCAGAAGTGGGCCACATTTGCGGACTGATGAAAATCAAATATTCCATATGGCAGCAGAATCCTTGCCTGCCTGGCCAAGAGTACCAGCCCACCATCTGAGCCAGAGCCCAGAAAAATTTAAGTTAGGCGAAGGCACGGAGGTGTGCCATATTAACCACAGATAAGTGATAAGGCAGCAACTGAACTGCCAGCAACTTGGCCTGGTGGGAGTTTAGCTTGCACTTAAGCTAATTGCTGGTTGAGATTACTTTTCTCATGACCACACATTCTATTTTCCCACAGGATCCGGAGATGCCACTTTATGTGCTGCAGTAGAGCCCTGGTACCTATGTTTCTGTTTGAATGCCCATGAATTATTTAAATCCAACAGATTTTGCACACCCAGTGGTTTTGTGTGCTGGCCTTGTGAAGAAAAAACGCCATACGAGAGTTGCTTGCACAGAGCTAGAGTCAGCGAAGATTGTTCTCGGTCTGGCATATTTTAAGCCTGCACCCATCTGGCATATTTTAAGCCTGCACCTACAGCATCACCAGTTTTTGAGCTGACCACAATAGCAGAAGATCTGACCCCGCAAGTTCTTTTGGAGGATTTGGCCGTTCACTGCCTCTGCTCTTTATTTCCACTGCAGCCACAACCCTTCTCCTCTGTCTCTTCCATGGCAGCCCGGTCCTGTCCAACACACAATTATCGTCATAGTCCTCAGCCAGCCATTTTATCTGATTATGATATCTCATGGTGGGCTCCTTGTCTTCCCTCCCGATTCCTTGCTTTGTATTTCCCCAGATCGCCAGAGTCGCTATCACTGCCCTTACCACCCCCGTGGCTACAAGTGCCATCAGCACTACCACCAACACAGCTATGCATTGGGTCCCCCACCTACTCTGGAACCTCCTTCTTATGGCAGTGCCAAATGATGAGTGCTCTCACACAAGTCATCAACAGAGAGACTCTCTTGACTATCTGCCTTAGTGCGTGGTGAGGTTTTGTTGCCTCTTCTTAGGGAAAAACAAGGCATACCACTGGGAAGGGGCAAAGAGGATGCCACTGAAAGGCTTCTCTGGAGCTGCAAGGAGCAGGAGGGATGCTGTGACCATTGGCTCCAAGGCGCGGTGTCAGATTTAGAAGTGACTTCCATGTCATCCTGCTGTAACTTAGAGGAGGAGGGAGACATCTAGTCCACAATCTCCTCTTCTTTGTCCTCAGCAATACTATTTCATCTTTCCAAAGCCTGAGAGAAATGTGGCCCCCTACTACTACTTCTGGCAAGATAGCTGGTGCTGCTGCTACTCACACTCTGGCTCTGGGAGGACAAGGCCTGGGTCTATCATTTTTTAACCCTTCCGTATTCCAGACATTTTAATATGAGGTCTAATTTAAATTCATGATTTTCCTGAATGAAAAGTCACTGATTTGGTGCACAGTCAAACAAATCATGGAATGGTTATAGCAAAAGTTCAAGTGTGTTTTCTGTAACTTGAAGACAGAGGCATGATTAAATGTCCTTCCCTTTTTACAAACACAGTGAATACTGCTATTGACAAGTTATTTGGGGAATAATGCAGTATAGGCACCGGTAAGATTTCTGTCTACTATGATATTTACATATAAAAACGCTGTTCCAAAAAATACCTTTCTGTACTGTAAAACACACTTTTAATGTCCTTATTCTCCTCCCTCCCTCAACACCAATACAAATGATCCAGGAAACACCGCTGTAGGATTTGACTACTGTGTTATTTGCACTTTTAATCGCAGTTTCAGAAAAGACCTTTCTCTACTGTAAAACACATGTTGAAAACTTGTTATGCCATTATTCTCCCCCCTCTCCCACACCAACAATATATCGATGCAGGAAAGGCAGTAATATTTCTGTCGATGGTGAATTTGTGTTTAATTTTACTGGTATTAAAATTGCATTATTACCGTAAATGCGTTTGGTATATTGAAAAGCGTTTAATAACGCTAGACAGATATGATGCACTGACAAAAAAATGTGCAATTGCTCAGCAGCAGAATGCTATTGGGGTACTGTGCTGGCAATAATAATTCAGGTTTTGGGAAAAAAATGCTTTCTCTCTGGTGAAATGACAAAAAAACTATATTTTTTTCTTGTAGGTGGCTGGTTCTGTATCCCAGAACAGAAATAATAAGGTTCTGCAGCAGTTGTATTATTAAGCACTGTGCCCCAGCCTCTCACTCCCTCAAACTGCTTTCGCTGATCAAATTCCCTAGTATTCTACACAGTTATTTCTTTCTATTATTTAGCTTGAACAGCTACTAAATGCAAATTAAACACTTAGGGCCAGATTTATCATGACTCTGACAGCTCACTCCACTTTAACATATGGCTAAAGTCAGTTTTAGCCAAGTCAGATTTATGATCGGCCCTTTAAGACTGTAATAAATGTGGTTTGACGGTAGCAGTTTATCTGTCAGTAAGCAGCTTTACAAAAGTCGCACGTTTTTATGAAAAAGTTGCAAGTTCTATTAAAAAGTCTCATAAGATAAGCATGGTCCTCACTGGAGTGAAATTTAGATTAATTTACATAAGAAAACACGCCCACTTTCAGAAAACTGGCGAGCATAGTGCAGAGCAGAAAAAAGTCACAAATTTGTGCGCAGTTTTAGCGTTTGGGACTTTTTGGGGACTTTTTCACTCCATTATTCTGACCTTAGCTAATGATAAATCTGGCCCTCAGAATCAACTCCAGATCTATTAACGTCTTAATTTGTCATGCAATAATGAGGTACAGGCCACAGTAGATCATGAAAATGTTTATCTGTCAACTGTCCAATTACTTTTGAAAAAAGTGTAAAAAATGGCTGCAAATCCAAAATAGTTAATGCAACATTTTTGATAAACCTTTAAACTAAAGCTAAAAATCTACACTTTCCTTTGCTTTGTTTCAAACACAGTGTGGTGGTGGTGGTGTAAAGAAGCTGCATTCTGAAAATTGTGTCACTGTCGGAATACTTCTAGACCTGACTGTACGTGTTGGTTTATATATACTAAATAAATATATTGTAATATATCATTGGAGCTGCTTCACTTCACAAGCAGGAACATTTCCATAATACAACAGCAGGAAAATAAAATCAACTTCTGTTGCCCTCTGTCAGCATAATAGAAGCATGCAGTCTGCATTTTGCTGATTGTATGTATAGCTGACACCGGCTGCTGTAAAAAAAAACTGCTGGTTAGAGGGTGAAGGGAAAGAATACTATGCATTGCCATTAACAGATAGCAAGGATGCTGGGAATGTTATTTCCTCATATACTATATATTTTGGACTATAAGACGCTCCACAGGTTTAGACAACAGAAAATTAGAAGTGGAGGTTTAATGAAGTGGAGGGGTCAAGGTCATTAACTCGGGGGTCTAGCATAAAGGGGGTTAATAGTTTAGGTCAGCTGCTGTTAACCTTAGTATGTCATCTGCTGATTATTACAACAAAAACCAATGGTGCATGTGGTCACCTCATTAAATGTATCCAAGTAAGGCGTCTTGCACACGAATGTTGTGCAACGTCCGTGCGGTGGCCAGGACGGATCGAGACCCATTCAACTTAAATGGGTCCGTGATCCGTCTGCACTGCAAAAAATAATTCAATATTATTGCGGTGCGGCGGCACGGACAGAAACACCACAGAAGCACTTAAGTGAATAGATCCGCATCTGTGAAGCGGAGTGCACACGGGCATATTGTGGACCTGCCGTATGCAGGCCGCAATACAGCCACGGGCAAACAACGTTCGTGTGCAAGAGGCCTAAATGTGTCTCCTATAGTTGCTCTGTAGTGTCCTGCCATGCATGTGCTGCTGATTTTATTTTTTTGTTTAGGTATTTTTTTTAAACTCTTTATGATCATGACATTCACACACACAACCCTGCACGACGCACATAACACATACACACAAACACATTATATAAACACACAAAGCCCTGCTGCACGCACAGCTGATATATATATATATATATATCTATCAGCTGACATATATATGAGCATACACAGCTTTGCTGCATACATATCTGGCAAACACAGCTGTAGCTACACAACTGACATATATACACACACAGTGCTGCTGCATACACAACTAACAAACACAGCCCTGCTACACAGTTGACATATATACAGACCCAAGGCCTCTTGCACACAACCGTATGTATTTTGTGGTCTGCAAAAAATATGGATGACATCCGTGTGCATTCCGTATTTTGCGGAACGGAACAGCTGGCACCTAATAGAACAGTCCTATCCTTGTCCGTAATGCGGACAATAATAGGACATGTTCTATTTTTTTGCGGAACAGAAATACAGACATACAGAAACGGAATGCACACAGAGTAACTTTCATTTTTTTTGTGGAAACATTGAAATGAATGGCTCAGCATATGGTCCGCAAAAAAAATGGAACGGAAACGGAAAAAATATACGGTCATGTGCATGAGCCCTAACAGACACAACTCTTCTACACAACACACACTCCCGTTTTGCATGAGCTCAAAGATCTGAAACATTTTCTACATACACAAAAGACATATTACACTCAAATATTGTTCACAAATCTGTCTAAATCTGTGGTTTTGGTCCGCATCCGAGCCGCAGTTTTGGCGGCTTGGATGCGGACCCATTCACTTCAATAGGGCTGCAAAAGATGTGGACAGCACTCCGTGGGCTGTACGCATCCGTTGCTCAGCAAAAAAAATATAACCTGTCCTATTCTTGTCCACGCTTTGTGGACAAGAATAGACAGTTATATTAAAGGCTGTCCATGCTGTTTCGCAAAATGCGGAATGCACATGGACGCCATCCGTGTTTTGCGGACCGCAAAAAAATGAACGGTCGTGTTCATGAGGCCTTAGTGAGCACTTCTCCTTTGCCAAGATAATCCATACCACCTCACAGGTGTGGCATATCAAGGTGCTGATTAGACAGCATGACTATTTATTGCACAGGTGTGCCTTAGACCGCCCACAATCTTAAAGCTGTCCACTCCTAAAAGTCCACAGTTTTTCCTTACTTGGGGGGGGAACCAGTTAGTACAGTTAGTATCTGGTGTGGCCTCCATATGCCTCACACAGTGCAACACATCTCCGTTGCATAGAGTTGATCAGGTTGTTGATTGTGGCCTGTGGAATGTTGGTCCACTCCTCTTCAATAGCTGTGCGAAGTTGCAGAATATTGGCAGGAACGGGAACACGCTGTCGTATACGCCGATCCAAAGCATCTCAAACATGCTCAATAGGTGACATGTACAGTGAGTATGCTGGCCATGCAAGAACTGGGATGTTTTCAGCTTCTAGGAATCGTGTACAGATCCTTGCAATATGGGGCCGTGTGTTATCATGCTGCAACATGAGGTGATGGTCATGGGTGAATGGCACAACAATGGGCCTCAGGTTCTCGTCAGGGTATCTCTGTGCATTCAAAATACCATCAATAAAATGCACCTGTGTTTGTTGTCCATAACATACACCTGCCCATACCATAACCCCATCGCCACCATGGGCCACTCGATCCACGTTGACGTCAGCAAACCGCTCACCCACATGACGCCACACACGCTGTCTGCCATCTGCCCTGAACAGTGAAAACCGGGACTCATCCGTGAACAGAACGCCATTGAAGGTGAGCATTTGACCAATCAAGTTGGTTACGACGACGAACTGCAGTTAGGTCCAGACCCCGATGAGGACGACGAGCATGCACATGAGCTTCCCTGAGATAGTTTCTGACAGTTTGTGCAGAAATTCTTTGGTTATACAAACCGATTGTTGCTGCAGCTGTCCGGGTGGCTGGTCTCAGACGATCATGGAGGTGAACATGCTGGATGTGGAGGTCCTGGGCTGTTGTGGTCACACATGGTCTGCGGTTGTAAGGCTGGTTGGATGTACTGCCAAATTCTCTGAAACGCCTTTGGAGACGGCTTATGGTGGAGAAATTAACATTCATTGCACGGGCAACAGCTCCGGTAGACATTCCTGTACTCAGCATGCCAATTGCACACTCCCTGAAACGTTGCAACATCTGTGGCATTGTGCTGTGTGATCAAACTGCACATTTCAGAGTGGCCTTTTATTGTGGGAAGTCTAAGGTACATCTGTAAAATATTCATGCTGTCTAATCAGCACCTTGATATGCCACACCTGTGAGGTGGGATGGTTTATCTCGGCAAAGGAGAAGTGCTCCCTAACACAGATTTAGGCAGATTTGTGAACAATATTTGAGAGTAATGGGTCTTTCGTGTATGTAGAAAATGTTTCAAATCTCTGCTGCATACTCATCCCTCTCTCTCACACACACGCTATTATCTTTAATTAAAAATCATATTTCTTTATATCTTTTCATACCTGTCCCACTGATCGGGCAAAGTGCTGTATGAGTGCTCTGCTGGACCATTAAAAGGGTTCTCTGGGAATTAATAAAATGAAAATACTTAAATATTACTTTATTATAAATATATTCTCAAATACCTTTCATTATTTAAAAAAAAGGCTTGTTTTGTCTGGGGTGCAATCATCACGGGAAACAAAATGGCCGCTGTCCCATTAGTTCACACAAAACCTGTACTGATCACACATGAGGACAAGTTACTTTACAACACTGAGGTAAAAAGCTGCCGCCTCCTCCTCTCTACTTGTCAGGGATTATGATCCTGAATACAGATGATAAGAACTTTAGCTGCGGAATTTAGTTCATGAGGAGACATGAGGTACAAGGAGGACGGACAGGACAGGCTGTGGTAATGTGTTGCTGTGATAATGGAGCCTGTAAACAAGTGCTGCTGCTCATTATCCTCTCATGTCTCCTCATCATCTCCATTCCCACAGAGATTCACCTGTATTCAGGATCATGATTCCTGACAAGCAAAGCAGAGGAGGATGAGGCAGCACTATTGTGGTGAAGTAACTTCTAAGTGATTAGGACAGGTTTTGTGTGCACTGATAGGACGGCAGCCATTTTATTTCTCCTAATGATTTCTCTCTAGACAAAACAAGCCATTCTATGTAATGAAAGGTATTTGTGAATATATTTATTATAAAATAATATTTAAGTAATTTTGTTATTCCTGGAGAACCCTTAACGCAAAATGCTGTGCATGTATTGTGGTGGAAGTTGTACCAGAATACATTCTGCCGTATATGCATGGCGGGCAGTTCCTGCACCCACCCTCCTAGCAACCATGCTTGAAAATCGCACTGCATCCGCACTTGCTTGTGGATGCTTGCGATTTTCACGCAGCCCCATTCAGTTCTATGGGGCCTGCGTTGCGAGAAAAATGCAGAATATAGAACATGATGTGATTTTCACGCAACGCACAAGTGATGCGTTAAAATCACTGCTCATCTGCACAGCCCCATGGAAATGAATGGGTCCGGAATCAGTGCAGGTGCAATGCGTTCACCTCACGCAATGCACCCGCATGGAAAAATCGCACGTGTGAAAGGGGCCTAACAGGCAATGCATTAAAATACAGATGTATTTTAAAGCATTGCAGAGGGGACAAACCCCCAAAAGTTGAAGCCCCAGAGTGGGACAGAAATAAAGTTAAAAAAAGAAAAAAACGCCCCTTTCCCCTGATTTTATAATTAAAAAAAGAAGAAAAAAAAACACACATATTAGGTATTGTCGCGTCCGTAACGACCGGCTCTATAAATTTATCTCATGATCCACCCCGTCCGATAGACACCATAAAAATAAAAAAAAAACTGTGTAAAAAAAAGCCATTTTTGTCAACCTACATTACTAAAGTGCAAAATCAAATGATAAAAAAAAAGTGTATGCCCCCATAAATAGTACCAATCTAACTTGCACCTCATACTGCAAAAAATTAGCTCCTACATAGGACAATCGCCAAAAAACAAAACAAAAAAAAACTATGGCTCTCAGTCTATGGAGACACTAAAACATGATTTTTTTTGTTTCAAAAATGCAAAAAATATAAATAAGTATACAAATTAGGTATCACAATGCCCTTAAGAATGAGCTCTATAAAAATAGCACATGACCTAACCCCTCAGGTGAACACCGTAAAAAAAAAATAAAATAACGGTGTCAAAAAAGCCATTTTTGTCACTTTACATCACTAAAAGTGTAATACCAAGCGATCAAAAAGTCATAAGCATCCCAAAATCGTACAAATCAAACCGTCATCTCATCCCGCAAAAAATAAGCCCCTACCTAAAATAATTGCCCAAAAATAAAAACTAAAGCTCTCAGAATATGGAGACACTAAAACATAATTTTTTTTGTTTCAAAAATGCTGTTATTGTGTAGAACTTAAATAAATAAAAAAGTATACATATTAGGTATTGCCACGTCTGTAATGACCTTCTCTATAAAAATACCACATGGCCTAACCCCTCAGGTGAACACTATAAAAAAAAAAAAAGTGTCAAAAAAGCAATTTTTTGTCACCTTACATCACAAAAAGTGTAATAACAAGCGAATAAAAAGTCATATGCACCCTAAAATAGTACCAATCAAACCGTCATCTCATACCGAAAAAAAATACGCCCCTACATAAGACAGTCACCCAAAAACTATAAAAAAAATAGCTTTTTAAAAAAATGCTTTATTATGTAAAACTAAAACAACCAACCTAAAAAATGTCATATTTGGTATTTTCGCGTCCGTAACAACCTGCTCTATAAAAATAGCTCATGATCTAACCTGTCAGATGAATTTTGTAAATAACAAAAAATAAAAACAGTGCCAAAACAGCTATTTTTTGGTTACCTTGCCTCACAAAAAGTGTAATATAGATCAACCAAAAATCATCTGTACCCTAAAATAGTACTAATAAAACTGCCACCTTATCCCGTAGTAAAAAAAAATTGGGTAACTTTTTTGGCGTTTCTAATCTAGGGGCGCATCAGGGGGTCTTCAAATGTGACATGGCAAGTTAAAATTATCCCAGTGAAATTTTCCATCCAAAAACCATGTGGCATTCCTTTCCTTCTGCGCCCTCCCATGTGCCCGTACAGCAGTTTACGACCACAAATGGGGTGTTTCTGTAAACTACAGAATCAGGGCAATAAATATTGAGTTTTGTTTGGCTGTTAATCTTTGCTTTGTTAACAGAAAAAAAAAATCTGCAAAAACAGTGAAATTCTGAAATTTCATCTCCATTTTTAATTAATTCTTATGGAACACCTAAAGGGTTAACAACGTTTGCAAAATCAGTTTTTAATACCTTGAGGGGTGTAGTTTCTAAAACAAATTTGGGTGGTTTCTATTATGTACGACTCACAAAGTGACTTCAGACCTGTACTAGTCCTTAAAAAATGGGTTTTGGAAATATTCCGAAAAACTTCAAGATTTGCTTCTAAACTTCTAAGCCTTCTAACATCCCCAAAAAATAAAATGGGATTCACAAAATGATCCAAACATGAAGTAGACATATGGGAAATGGAATGCAATAAATCTTATATGGGGTATCACTATCTGTTTTAAAAGCAGAGAAATTAAAATTTGGAAAGTTGTGAATTTTTCCAAATTTTGGGTAAATTTGGTATTTTTTATAAATAAAAATGGAATAATTTGTTTCAAATTTACCACTGTCATAAAGTACAATATGTGACGAGAAAATATCAGAATGGCTTTGATAAGTAAAAGCGTTTTAAAGTTATCACCACATAAAGTGACACATGTCAGATTTGCAAAAATCAGTCTGGTCCTTAAGGTGAAAAATGGCTCAATCCTTTAGGGGTTAAGGAGGCAAAGAACCAAGTCGACTGTGGACTATAAGATGCATGCACTTTTAGCAAGATTTTTTTCTTACTAAAAAGTGTGTCTTACAGTCCAAGAAATATGGTACATAAGATTTGTTTATGGCTGGTGCCACGCTTACTTTTTTTGTCCGTTGTGTGACATTTTGCGGTGTTTGGTGTGTTTTTGTTGCCATTTTTTCCCATTTTCAAGGTAAACAATGCCAGTTCCACATGATGTATCTAAGTCTCTGGGAAATATTAAATACAGGATAAACACTCTTTTAGTGGTGTTTATTCAACCTTTAGGTGCTTTAATGGGTCAATATATATTTTTTTATTGCAACATGCAACACCAGGGTCTGGAGTTCCCTGGTGTTTTTCTTCCTTAGACAATTGTTTGTTTGTTTTTCAGCTTAAAAATATGTATGTGCAATGTGTATGGTGTTTTTTTAATGGTGCCTTTTTTTTAAACCAGTTTTTGTTTTATACAGCTCTACAGAGAAAATGACATCACAGAGGCACATACTTTAAAGAGGTTCTGTCACCTAGATCAACCCTACCCACCAGGAGACAGGCTTATGTGGTTCGAGCACCACCTCGGTGGTCCATAATGACACCCCTCTGCTGTAGTTCACATATCCTGCCTTTAGATTGATAGCACTAGACCGTTTGGTCTATTGCTGAGATCCCATGCCTGTGCAACCGTGCCCATTCCTGACATAGTGAGCATGTGCCATCATGGCATGGGTATGTAGGCGCAGGATCTCAGCGGTAGACCAAAGTGTCTAGCACCGTCAATCAAAAGGCAAGGGGTGTGAACTACAGCAGAGGGGTGTCATTATGGAGCACCAGGGGTGTCGCTGGAGCAGTGCTCGAATACTTCATTTGAATATTTGTAAAAGTTTACTTTTCCACACCACAAGTAGCACCGACAGCAGAAAGAAAGATATCATTTTTGTCAGCGTCACCAACTCTACCAGGCTATATGTCTGGTGGGTAGGGTTGATCCAGGTGACAGAGCCTCTTTAAACAAAAAAAATGCCAGGTATAAAGAAAGTGGCAATAAAAAAAAAAACACCAGGTGGCTGAAATTATTGGAAAAATGCCTCAACATCTCCTCAAAAATACTACAAAAATGTTGATCAAGTCAGGCCTTTTTTGAGACATTGTGTGGATGATAAAATGGAATGTCTCAGATCAGATCGGTGGTGGTCAGACTTTTGGTACCCCCACCCCCACACCTCTTCATTGTGCACATCAGTTTATCTACTGGCACAAAATATTGCAGCTTTGTCCCATTCACTTAAACGAACTGGGTTTTATGATCCCAGCAGCTGGCATCTGCACATTGGGCTGCATGCCAGCTCCTCATCTTAATACAATCTTGCACATAGTCACAGGCATTATAAAGTCAAATACTCAATACATTGGGGTAAAACTGAGAAATAATCTCCTTAAATAACAGTACGGATATACCTGGCCTCCACTGTTTGAATTAAATTTTTATGCTCTGGGTTATTCCCTTGTTAACTCACATTAGTAACAAGACTATGAGGAAATACGGCTCTCCTGTGGGAAGCATTATGCCAAGGACACTACCTGGTTTCTTTACGTGTACAATTGTACGAAAATGCTGGAGTGCCGGGATCTCAGGTAGCCTGCTTCAGCAGAACAGCTTTCTATTACCTCAATGCAGCAGAAACAGGGCTTAGTACAATTACATAGGCGGACCGCGCTGCTAGAAATCGCCTATGCTCTACCAGGGCTGTTTGAAATTCACGAGCATTTCTTGTGTCAGCTTTCAACGTTTTAATTTTACTCGGTATTTGGAAATTACTTGCTTTTACAGGTAAACACTGAATGTGAACATACAGGAGGATCATGGAAGCAGCAAAATATGAAGATTGTGCCACATGATGCCCAGGACACTGGCAACTCTATCGGCCAGAAATCACTGGTAAAAAAGCAGTGATTGGATTCATTGTCCCAGATTTGCTAATGTATCTGTCTACAAAAGGGGCACACATTGGCGCAATTTGGCGCATCTAGGGTTTCTATACTTCCTTCTGACATGCTCAACGAAGGGCTGGGGCTTTGTTTGCACGGTGCAGGGCCTATGTGAATGCGCCATATTGTGCCACAATTCTGGCATAAACTCTGTCTCAAAGTAAGGCTACATGCACACGACCGTTGTGTGTTTTGCGATCCGCAAATCGCAGATCCCCAAAACACAGATGGCGTCCGTGTGCGTTCCGCAATTTGCTGAACGGCACGGACAGCCTTTAATATAACTGCCTATTATTGTCCGCAAAGCGCGGACAAGAATAGGACAGGTTATATTTTTTTTTAAGACAGCACACGGAGTGCTGTCCGCATCATTTGCGGCCCCATTGAAGTGAATGGGTCCGCATCCGAGCCGCCAATACTGCGGCTCGGATGCGGACCAAAACAACGGCCGTGTGCATGTGGCCTAAGCGCCAGCCAATAGTTGGTCTAGAGTCAGAGAAAAGTGTCTATTCCTGCATCAGATTTATCATCCAGCCTGAGCCGCTGTCAGGGCCGGCGCTTCCATATAGGCAAGGGGGGAATTTGCCCCCGGGCCCCCAAGTCCTTAGGGGCCCCTGCCGGCCCGCAACTAACTATATTTTCGTGGGCCCTGTGGAGGCAGCGGCGGTGGCAGGACAGTCACACAGGGAGATGAGCGCTTCCATCCTCAGGACAGCGATACAGATGGCTGTGCTTGGAGCAGGGGAAGGAGAAGTGTGTCAATTCCCTGTTCCTCTGATAGGCTGTTGGATGTCGTCATCGCGCTGCCTGAGCCGTACAGCACGGAACACAGGCTGTGTGATGGAGGTAAGTATAAGTGTTTTTTGTTTTTTTTATATGTGTACATTACTGGCAGCTACTGGCACATGATGGGGGGGAGGGCTCTGGCTACTGGCACATGATATGAGGGGGGCTCTGGCTACTGGCACATGATGGAGGGGGGCCTCTGGCTACTGGCACATGGGGCTCTGGCTACTGGCACATGGGGCTCTGGCTACTGGCACATGATATGGGGGGCTCTTGTTACTGGCACATGATGGTGGGTGGCTCTTATTACTGGCACATGATTGGGGGCATCTATGGGGGCACATTTTACTGGCACATTATTGGGAGACATCTATGAGGGCACTTCTTACTGACACATTATTGGTGAGCACTATAGGTGCATCTACTGAGGCCACAAAGAACTTTATCCGGGGGCTCTGCATAGGGGCATTTTATACTGGAATACATTATGGTGGGTACTATAGGGAAGGGGGGTGAGGAGTACTATGGGGTCATCTACGGGGCACTAAGAAGGGGTATTTTATACTTACAAATTATGGGGGACACTGAGGGCATCTACTGGGCCACTATATATGGGGCATTTTAGACTGGTACATTACGGGGGCACTAGGAGGGAGGGGGAGAGGAGCACTATTGGGGCATTTACTGGGGCACTATATAGGGGTATTTTGAACTGGCACATTATGGGGGAACTATGGGGACATTAGCTCAACTGGGGCCATTACAAGGGGGTATTTTTTGCACTGTCACATTATAAGGAGAATTATTTCTACTGGGGGGGGGGCATTATGGTGGGCTTTATTACTCCCCCATGGTATGAGCCCCCTAGTAGCAGCACCAGCCTCTCCCTGCTCTGCTATTCCTCTGCCCCTTCTCCAAATCCTTATTATGAAATATTTCTCATTAGGCTAAAACACAACATCAGCTCCGCCGAGCCCCCGGCCAAAGTGTGGAAGTGGTGTCCGAGACCCCCAAGGGCCAAGCCAAGTAATTGTACGTTTTCATGTGAAATGTTTGTTATACACATAAAGCATACACTGTGCCACACAATATACAGTTTCTTCTGTATGAACGTCCACAAATTAAATCTCCAGAGTCAATACGGGACGTTAAAGTCAGCAAGTGTCATGGGGGTGCCCTTATTGTTTTTCGCCCCAGGGCCCCATTTCACCTAGAACTGGCCGCTGTGTAGGTCTAGACAGCCTGTTTTAGGATATCTTTAGAATTAGAAAATTTGGACCATTGTCTATAATTTGTCCTACAAATTTAACGAAAATGGGTAAAGATCTATTAGGGAAAGATGATCATTAACAACACACACTGGGGCTAATCCTTTCTAAAATGTAGAAATATAGGGAAGATTTATCAAAACTGGTGTGAAGCATAACTCCCTGTTTTGCAGATCAAAGCATCCGGCGACGGAGGGGGCAGCCATTAGCAGGCCGTGACGGGGACGAGCCTCCCTAGCGTCGCCCCCGGTGCTAGGGAAGCTCGTCTCCGGCTGCTCCCCACGTTGCTGGATGTTTTTTTATCCATGCGATGGGGTAATGCAGTGGCGGCCGTGTGGGGATAATAGGAACGCAGGTGCTGGGGAGCGGGGTAAGTATAATCTATATGAGGGGCTCGGGCATTGGGAGACATGTTTTAGACTTTGGATAACCCCTTTAAGCAGTCACTATATGCAGACTTCTTTATGCCCTTCTGTAAACCAAATTTTTGTGCCAACCTTCCCTAAACAGTTATTTGTCGCTACACTTGCCTCTCGGGCCCCCTGCATGTGGCTCCATAGCTGGAGGAAGCTCTAAATATCATTGTGCCCTAAATGCCGTTATATCACTGAAACTTGGCAGTCATTTTATTGTCAGTTAATCCATGTAATTCGGTCATATTTTTGAAAATTTTACTTACATTGGTATCATTTTTCTGTCCAGCTCTTTAAGTCTATGGATACCGAAGTGATGCACAAAGTGCATAAAGCATCGGGCAGGACACAACTGATGTATGTGAGCCCAGCCAGAACCAGGACAACCCGTCATATCTGAAAGCTAGAAAAGGTTGGACATCTCTGGACTAGACCGTCCCCAGACCCTTTCCTCAGTTTCTAGTGTACTCTGACAACTGTGCAGATGTACAGTATAGAGGATTTCAGGGCATTGCAATCAGAACATAACTAGGACGCCATTGATGCAGGATCCAAGGACTTCCAGAGGTATATGGTAATATACAGTAATTGCTCTTCTACCTCATGTAACCTGCTCTGTTATATGTACAAAGAGACAGAAAAAAAGTTTTTTAAAGCTATTAAAGGGGATGTCTGGTTTCCAATATTGATGACCTATCCTCAGCATAGGTCATCAATATCAGATCGGCGGAGGGTGCCGGGAGTCTGACCCCCAACAAACTGATATTGAGGACCTATCCTGAGGATAGGTCATCAATACTGGAAACCGGACAACCCTTCTAATAGATATAAAAATCTCTTTTCTGTCAGCTTTTTGAAGAGACCGCAGCGCTCACTGTTTAGCTGCTCGCGGTGTAATTACAGCTCCTCCGTATCATTCACTTAAATGGGAAGGAGCAGGGGTAGTTACACTCCATCCCATTGAAGTAATTGGGAAAGCAGAGCTGTAATGACACTGCTCACTGCTGGAGTTGTGACGGCGGGCAGGTGAACAGTGAAGAGAAAGCAGCGCTCGTATGAGCTCTGTGGTGTCTATAAACAGTGGGGATGCCGGGTGGCGCAAGAGCCCCCCCCCGTACCGCCAGTCTGATATTCATTACCTATCCTGGGGACAGGTCATCAATATCAGAAACTGAGAAACCCCTCTAAGCCAGAGCCCAAGTGATGTCACAGAATCCTGCTTATGAGGACGTGATGAATGTTCACCTTAAGGTATGTTCACAACCAAGGTCTTAAGTGGCATTTTTTGCACCTACGATTTTTGGTGTGTGTTTTTGTTGTTTGTTTGTTTTTTGCAGCAAAAACACAATCTCCAGGTGTATGAAATGCAGGACACATAAGCATTTTTTACCGCCATTTTTGTTTAAATAGGTGGCTTTTTTTGCAATTTTTTTCTTAAACGCAGCATGCTGAGGATTTTAGCCGTTTCTCTGGTGTTTTCACATCTCCTTTTGTATAATGAAAAAAGAAAATCACCTGGAAAAATAATGTGGCTCGCACAGCTGTTTAGAAAAAATGGCACTTAAAAAACACACAAAAAAACACACGCAGTATGAAAAAACGCAAGACCAAAACCATGTGGGTAGGGACCTCTACAGTCTTTGTAATAATTTAAAAAACATACGGTCACTTTGACAAAAACCTGACCAAAGGGGTTGGCCCATTACAACAATGTATCCCTAGTCACTAGAATGGAGGCCCAAGCTCCCACGTTCGAATGGAGCGGCGGTCACGAATGAGTGCCGCTGCTCCACTCAGCTCTAGTGGCTGCTGGAGATAGCCGAGTGCTTGTCACGGGCCCCTGCTCTTATGATCAGCTGGGGCTCCATAGGTCAGACACTTACCCCAATTCTGTGGATAGGGAATACAGTTTCTTAATTGGACAATGCCTTTAAGATAATTTTCTTGGTATCAACATATGATATCAACATTGACACGTAGCCATTCATATTTCAAAAGCGGATAAAACCAGATCAACTGTGGTACTGTACAGAAAAAACATCCCATTGGCTAATAAAATAAGGAATTCATATCATTCATCCATATAAAGTTTTTAATATCACCCCTAACATTCAATAACACAAAACTGTCAGGGATGTGATGGAGAAACTCCCTGGGCCTGGTGCTCCCGTTCGTGTACATGTGTGCAGGTAGTGTAGACAGGGTAATACATGGAGTAGGGGTACTGCTGCAACACTGTACACTCCAATAACAGCAGACCCACAGTATAATATGCATGTATAATATATCATTTAATATTGCTTATGTAGTACATTTTTAATTACCGGTGTGACACATGAATTACAGTCAGAGGTCCAGTGACAATCAATGAAGCCCGTCATTGACCTTTCTTGGTCCCTCAAGCATTGACTGCTCTCACATTAGTCCCATAGAGCAGAGCGTGGTGAGGAATGGTGTTTATATAGTAAAGCCCATGACATGACCCTGGCTGTCTGTGCCAACCCTTTCAGAACTGACACCAGCACCTGTCACCTATACAAATCGCCATCCAATCAGCGACGTGGACATCCATGTCCTGTGATCCTGCCTTGCCTCAAGGAAACAAAAGGAGGTAGCTGATCATTGTTCCATGCTTCCATGTCTCATCCCATGGGAAAACCACAATGTAGCTGAGCGTCTGATGCACGGAAGAAGGTCCTAACTTGCTCACCCTGGTTCCTAACGCTGCGGCTGTGCCAGCTGAGACTACTCACCCCCAGTGACATCTTCTCCCAGACCTTGGAACTGGCAGGAGCACATGAGAAGCTCTGGAACCTGCGGTACTGCTCCCAGCTGCAAGCCTCTGTGTATATGTCACGTGTGCCCGTCGTCTACACGTTGCCATAGAGATTCAACATAGATACAAATGTATTCATGCAGCAGAAGAGCCCCGGCTCAATGAGAGCGCTCAGATGTCACCGAGACAAATGCAGAGCGTGGAGGAATAGACTGACCTGCAGTCTACAGCTACTTACCGCTACGGTCACCCTACATCTCGCTAGGTTATATGCCCAAGCAAATGGAGGGACTCTCTGATGCCGACCGTGAGATTACACAAAAACCAGCAAAAAAAATTTAAAATCTAAAAAATAAGACCTTCTATAATGTAATTTATTATATGGGACTGTCACATCAATGACAGATTTCATATACAGCGCCAGGACTTGTCCCTGGAGCATTACACGGACAACCGTCCCCAGAAGCTTGCAATCTATTTCACCTATAGACGGGGATGTAGCAGCCATTTCAGGCTAGGGAAAGGCTGCCTATACATTGTATCCAATGGGATTACTGACAGTAACAATGTCTGCCCCCGTCATCACTGCCCTATATCCTCCTGTCTCCAGAACCTCTAGAAACCATGACATAATAAAATACATATTATACAGTACAGTATATAGCAATAGTGGCTTTTTACTTTTATACTCTATATATTTTATGTTCACGGCACCTGTAGTGGGAAATCAATAAGAAAAGGACGCTATGTAGGGACCGGCTGTCATACAAAGGGGGTTCCAAGAGAATCCTTAAAGGGACTCTGCCAATATCATTCCAACCATGCATGGCTCCATCCATTTTCCATAGAAAGCAAACTCTGACCATTTGGAGAGAGATCGGTGGAGGAGAATTGGTAGAAAATGCCAGTTCTCCTCTCGCCCAGCCCTGGATGAATACTGCAGGCAGCATCTTTGTGTCTTTCTCTGCCACTGCTCAGCAAGTAACATTTTGACTTTGCAAATCAGTGATTTTTTTTCTTTTTTCTTCCTAGCAGCAGCTGATGGAGACAGCCGCCTGTTCTAGCTGAGGGGGAGAGGAGATCCATGATTGCACTCACCAGTTTGCTGTGCAGTGAATGGATGGCCGGTGACACCGCAGGCACTAGATCCTGAGACCTTCCTGGAGTCGGACGCTCATCATGCTCCTCCATTGAGCGCCTCCTGGCTCTATTGATCCGGCTCACATGCCTGTGGCGCTGCCGCCCGGGCTGAAGCTCTGCCGGGAGCCTCTTCCTTCCTTCTGTCGCCTGCGACCAGCTCAGGGCTGGAGAAGGTCTAAAACCCGCTGTACCCGTCCTCTGCCAGCAGGGGCCGCCACTGAGCTGCCTGCTTCATCCACAAGCCAGTATTACACCCCAGTTAGCAGCATTCCTCTAACAATGCAAGTGCAGGATGAGTTTCCATTTTTTTTATTACTATTATTTGGATTTGTAGCACTCTTCTTACAAGAAACAAGAGGATTAAAGTATTCCCAGCTACGATTGAGGAATAGGACAGGTTATTTATTTATTTATTTTTTTTAGCCTCCAGACTACATGAAAAACACTTTTACTTTATTTATTTATATATATATATATATCTTTTTTTTAAACCACTGTGGCGAGAGGTTACACGTTAGGAAATTATAAGACGCCCTACCAACACTGCACTTTTTGTAGTGACGTTTATTTATTTTTTGTTTGTTTGTTTTATGTGTGTTTTTGATGTCGTTTAGGACACCTGCACATGTTGCAGAATGCGTGGGGTTTTTCCACATGGATTTTATCGGGCGGAAAAACAGCAACGTACTGTAGTAAGCTACCAGCTACCAGCAAATCTCATGAACACTTTGAGGATTGTTTCCAGGCAGAAATTGACCTGCAACACAGATTTCCAAATCCGCAGCATTTCAATGAAATTTGCAGTTCCAGGGCTCAAGCACATGACCGTGTGCTGGCCGGGCCCATGCTGCGGACCGCAAATTGCAGTCCGCAATGCACGGGCACCGACTGTGAGGCCACCGCATGCGGATCGCGGACCCATTCACTTGTGCATGCACTATGCGGAGGCACGGACAGAAAACCCACAAAAGCACTCCGTAGTGCTTCCGATCCGTGCCTCAGTTCGCATGGGTCCGCATCCGGTGCACACGGCCAGTTCTTGTGTATTACAGATCCGCTGTATGCGGGCCGCAATAAGGCCGGGCAACGGCAGTGTGCATGAGCCCTTAGCGGCAGATTTCACCCTTTTCCAAAGAAGGATGAGATCTGCGGAAAAACTGCATCTTATCCACACCAAAATCCACAGTTAGAAATTGTGGATTTTGGTGTGGACATGCTGAGGGAACATACGTAAATCCGCACAAAAAATCAAAGGCACTCGTGTGCAGTTGGACTTACTGTTTTGGTGTGTTTTTTTGCTGGCCTTTTTGCCACATTTTTAGGCAGTTCCAGATATTGCACGGTCTATAGGGAAATATTACATGCAGGACAAACAGGAGTATTTTTGTATTGGGGTTTCTCACACTTGGGCCCCTTTCACACAGGCGAGAATTCCGCGCGGGTGCAATGCGTGAGTTGAACGCATTGCACCCGCACTGAATCCGGAACTATTCATTTCTATGGGGCTGTGCACACGAGCAGGGATTTTTCACGCAACGCAGGCCCCTTAGAAGTGAATGGGGCCACGTGAAAATCGCAAGCACCCGCAAGCAAGTGCGGATGCGGTGCGATTTTCACGCATGGTTGCTAGGTGACGATCAGGCTGGGGACCCGATCTGTATTATTTTCCCTTATAACATGGGTATAAGGGAAAATAATAGCATTCTGAATACAGAATGCAAAGTAAAATAGTGATGGAGGGGTTAAAAATAAAAAAATTAACCTCACCGAGTCCACTTGATCGCGTAGTTGCGGATCTCTGTCTTCTTCTGTAATGTTGAGCTGCCGGCTAATGACCTGTGGTGACGTCACATCACATGATCCAATCACATGGTCCCTCACCATGGTGATGAACCATGTGATTGGACCATGTGATGAGCACAGTGATGTCATCAAAGGTCCTATTCCTGTGCACAGCAAAGAAGAAGACAGAAGAGATGCCGGCTGCGCGATTAAGTGGATTAAGGTGAGTTAAATATATATATTTTGTTTTTTAACCCCTCCAGCCTTATTGTACTAGGCATTCTTTATTAAGAATGCTATTATTTTCCCCTATAACCATGTTAAAAAGGAAAATAATAGAATCTACAGAACACCTAACCCAAACCCGAACTTCTGCGAAGAAGTCCGGGTTCAGGTTTGGGTACCAAACATTCAGATTTTTCTCACGCACGTGCAAAATGCATTACAATGTTTTGCACTCGCGCGGAAAAATCATGCATTTTCCCGCAACGCACCCGCATCTTATCCGGGCAAAAAACATGACGCCCGTGTGAAAGAGGCCTTAAGGTTGTGTTTTTTGTGTCAGTGTCGCATTTTTTTAATTAATTCTAGCATTTTTTCCCCTCACTGTCTGGTGTTTTTGTCCCATTGACCTCCATTTTTTTTTTGCAGCTTCCAAAAACATATGTGCAACGTGTGATAGTTTTAATGGCGTTTTTGCACCAATGCTTTTTTCACATTTAGCTCTATAGAGGAAGTGACACTACAGAGGGGGGGCACATATTTTCCATAAAAAAAAGCCAGGCATAGAAAAATTCCATTAATAAAACTAGGTGCTAAAACCGCCTCAAAAACACCTTAAAATGCAATAAAACATGCTGATCAAATCAGGGATATTTTGAGGTTTTTTTTTCTTGCCCCAAAATATGGGAAGCCTTAGGGAACTTTCACACATACTGTAGGTTTTTTTCTGGGGGGTTTCTGAAATTTTGCATTTGTTTGTCATGTTTTTTGCATGGCTGTTTTTATTTTTTCATTTTTGAAGCGTTTTTGATGCAAAAGCACCAACTCCACATGTTAGCAGAAGGCCAAGGTAAATACTGTATAAAACACATGACACAAGTGCTTTATGCTACTGGCATTTTTGTTTACTATGTGGTGTTTTTTTAATCTTTCTTACTTCTTTTCCAAAATGCAGAATACTATAACTCTTGCTGTTTTCCAGGCATTTGACAACATCTTCTCTATAGAGGCTATAGAGGCCACGAATAAAACACTATTAGTAAAACACACTGTGTAAAAGAAGAAATGCCACAACAACTGTAGGATGGTAAAAAATATTCTGGCATTTTGCCAGAGCATGCTGTAGTTTCAATAACCACCAAGAGGCAAAAAAGTAAAAGACAGGAAACTATGATAAAAGGCAAACTACAAAAAAAACACCAATGTTTGCATGGCCTTTTAGATTCTAACATCAGCATTTTTTGTTTGTTTTCCTACTGGTAAAGAAACACCAGACAAAATGTGTGTATTTAAAGGAAATAACTATTTTTACAACAGCTGGAGGGCCGCTGGTTGAGCATCCCTGCCCTAGGGCAGAGATCAGCAACCTACGTCACTCCAAATGTTCTGAAACTACAACTCCCAGAATGCTCTATTCACTTCTATGGGAGTTGTGAGAACAGCTGAGCATGTTTGCATGCTGGGAGTTGTAGTTTCACAGCAGCTGGAGTGCCGAAGGTTGCTGATCCCTGCATTAGGCTTCTTGCACACAAACGTTTTTTTTTTCCGTTTCCATTCCGATTTTTGCGTTTCATATATCCACTGTATGCAGAACCATTCATTTCAATGGATCCGCAAAAAAACAGAAGGTACTCTGTATGCCTTCCATTTCCGTATTTCAGTTTTTCCGCTCTGTTTTAAAGATAGAACATGTCCTATTATTGTCCGCATAACGGACAAGGATAGTACTGTTCTATCAGGGGTAAGCTGTTCTGTTCCACAAAAAACAGAATGCACACGGACGTCATCCGTATATTTTGTGGATCCGTTTGTTGAGGACTGCAAAATACTGAAAAATCCATACGGTTGTGTGCAAGAGGCCTTAGGAAGATAAATAGTTCTACTAAGGATACCAGAGGATAGGTCATCAGTAGTAAAATCCCTGTAAACCTATTTAAGGGTCCAATCACATGTCCGCAATTTCGTTCCGCATTTTACGGAACTGAATTGCGGACCCTTTCATTTCTATAGGGCAGCACGATGTGCTGTCCGGACACGGAATTGCGAACCCGCACTTCCGGGTCCGCAATTCCGTTCCCCCAAAAAATAGAACATGTCCTATTCTATTCTCACAGGCATATTCTATTAGTGCCGTCAATGTGCGGTCCGCAAAATGTGGAACGCACATTGCCGTTGTCCGTGTTTTATCCGCAAAACATGTTGCGGACGTGTGAATGGAGCCTAACTATAACAGTTTTGTGGATGGAGCCTGTATGGATATATTCACATGGCAGATTTCTTGCAGAAATATCTGTGACTGAAAATCTTTTTAATGCAACATACCGGATTTTCTTCTGCAGCACATGTAAGCATGTATGTAACCCATTCAGATTAATTAGACAGGTGTAAGGAATTTCTAAAAAATATCTGTCACATGTGAACCTTTTAAGATCCTAGCAACAACACTGCTACAGAGCCATAGACACTCTGTGTGCATCTTATGGGGCTGTCATGCAGAACTGTATTACAAAGGTATTCTCTAGAAGTAATGCTGTTATGGTTTGTTCATACATGGCAGATACACTGCGGGTGTTCAGCTGCGGAACTGTGTGTGCAAAATCTGTAACATGTTACAGTACCAGCACAGAGGCTGATATTTTAGTTTATCTCATCCACATGCTTTGAAATAAATTGGGATCTTTTCCAAAGCATGGGTCAGCAGCCAACTACGCCAGGAGTACTCCAGGAGGTAATGGCTTGGTTGGTTCCCTGCAGCAAAGTCCAGATCCCTATACAGGGGTTAAAGAGCGAATAACAGGGAACTTCCAGGGCAACGTCCTTAGGTTTAGGCTAGCTGGTTAGTTGGCACAGTGGGTTCACACCCACTGTCTGTTACCCATTACTGATGTTTTCTTTTTTTTTACGGATTCTTCATGGATTTGGCTGCAGAATCACTGCAAAATCTGCATGGGAAATTCTACTGCAGAAAATTTGCTGTAGCCTTAATAAGGAGTATCTCTATAGGATGGCATTTGATGGGTATGCTACAATAACATTCAATGTATAATTGGTACAATATGGCCTCAAATACCTTTATACTTTTTTTGGGCCTATTTCATACTACTGTATTTTTCAGTGCATGGTGTATGAAAATCCTAAAGGGGCCATCTTATGTAATTTAATTTCCTCCCTAGAAGACAGCCCATCAGTTTTACAGATCTGTAATTCATGCAAACACAGGAAAAAATACTGTATAAACTACATGCAGTATTGCCCTAGTTTGAGATTTGAACCTCGGACTCCAGCCATGCAAGGCAACACCGCTATACACTCACAACAACATCATGCCAAAGCATGAAGACACCTCTGATCAGGTTGTGTGCAAGAGGCCTTAGGAAGATAAATAGTTCTACTAAGGATACCAGAGGATAGGTCATCAGTAGTAAAATCCCTGTAAACCTATTTAAGGGTCCAATCACATGTCCGCAATTTCGTTCCGCATTTTACGGAACTGAATTGCGGACCCTTTCATTTCTATAGGGCAGCACATCGTGAGAAATTCTGGCTCAGTTCCTTAGGACATGGGCTTATCACTGGCTGTATACCGCCGCCAACTCATCTCTAATGTAATGTACAGTAATGACGTCTTAATACCGCTATCTGTCGTTTTCAATAAAATATAACAGATTTATTTAATCAGTAGAAACCTTCCCTGGGATTTCACATAAGGGCTGATTAGCATTTTACAGACTCACATTTGTCTTTAGAATGATATTTATTGCGTCCCAATAGATGAGGAAAGATTAAGGGTCCCCGTGGGAAGGATTGCCTTCTACTCTGCAAAAATATGGCGCGGCAGTGGGTTTAAAGGGGTTGTGCAATGCAAAGATATTGATGACTTATCAGCATAGGTCATCAATATCAGATCGTCATGGGTCTGACTCTCGGCACCCCCACAAATTAACTGTCTGAAGAAGTAACTGTGCTTGTGTGAGCGTTGCTTCCTCTTCAATATTACCTGTGCATCGTCTTGCTTGTAGAGGCTGCGCAGTGCAATTATAACTGATCGTCCTATTCAAGTGAGTTGTAATTACACTGCGTCGCTGCTGCGAATGAGATAGAGCACAGGTAATTTTAAAATGGAAGTAGCACACCCATAAGCTCTACTACCTTTTTAAAACAGCGGATCAGCGGGGGTCCCCACCAATCTCATACTGATGACTTATCCTAAGGAGCTGTTCCTTTAAAACTCCTCTCGGAAATGTATAAATATATTGACATCAGGATGCTACCAATACTGCATGAACCTCTTTACACTCCAGTCAGGGCTGATAGACATACTGCCCCATTAGGAGTTTCTCCTTAGACTTCTCAACAGGAAAAAAAAAATTATAATAAATACGTGTGACGAAAAAAAGGCACCAAAATATTTCCATAGTGTCCCAAAAAAATGCCAGGAAAAATGAAGGTAGGTTAACTTGTGTTTTCTAGCCTTTCACTAAAGATCTGTGACTGCATTATAATTTGTGAATGGCAGAATTCATGCATGCAGAGCTGGAGAAGCACCAAGTGTTTTGGACTATCAGTGCACAGTGTGCTTCAGGTAGACTGAGAAGCATTGCAGCCATCTTGGATGAGAGCTGAAAAGATGAAAAGGAGGTCACCATGTACAGTAAGTGTTTTGTTTGTTCCCCAGCTAATATGATTTTTATTTTTTTGTCTTGACACAGAGAGTAGCTTTATAAATGCAGCTCAGCTACATGTGCTACTTTCTCCATCTTAGCCTATGGCTCAGGTCCTTCTAGAATTGGAGGGCTTTATTGTTTTCTTAAGACAAAAACAGAAAAGTGTCCCAGATGGGGGATGAAGTAAAAACCTCATCAAAGAAAACATTTGAAAGTTTTCTATTGCTTTATTTTCTAGGATCCTTTCCAGTTTTTGATTGAGGAAACGGAAAGGGATTCTTGTGAGAGCAGAGCCTAAGATCATTATTAATTTATGGGAAAACAGAACTATTAAAATAATCTGATTTCTAACACATTTTGGATATATTGGGTATGATTGTGTTTTCCCTCACAGTAAGAGTTAATAATACAATACATAAAGCTACCTGTACTTCTGCATTTACCATAATCATTCTGGTATTTCAGAATGATTGACCAAGATCAATTAAAGTTATTAGCCTACATGCTGAATATCGATTAACTCCTGATTCACTAAGTCTTTAAGGATGACGGTCTGAAGAGTGCATGGAAGCAAATTCATCTTTATGACTTTTGCTACTTAGGTAATAAATTGCTTCCTTATCTTCAGCTGTAAAAACAAGTGTGGTTTGTCAGCAGATCACTTACCGTCAGCCTAATGTCTAACCAATGCCTGTCCATGCAATGTCTTCAGCGGAGGTTTTTCTTCCTCATGTCTCACCCCTAATGCACTATAAAATTGTAGAGAGTTTATTACACAGTGACTCATACATTCCCAGTGGCAGCATTAGCAAAACTATCCTAGTACAGGCTAGACACCTGGAAAACCTGAAGACGTCTCATGCACTGGTAAAGTAGACAAATACAACCTCATCCAAGACTGGGGATTTTACAGAGATATAGAGGGTCATTTACAAACAGATATTCGCCACTTTTGGGCATATATCTGTCGCAGGTTGCGATGCAAAGGTTCCCTTTAAGCAATGAGATAAATTCTAATGTCTTAAAGGGGTTGTCTACTTTATTGATATTGATGGCCTACCCTCAGGATAGGTTATCAATATCAGATCGGCGGGGGGCTGACACCCAGCACCCCTGCCAATCAGCTGTTTGAAGAGAAGACCACGCTCCGTGCGAATGCTGCTTCCCTGAATTTCACAAAAAAATTCAATTTGAAGCACTTTCCTTTGTATGTAGCGGGCACAATGATGGAGAATGGTGTTCGCGCAGACCCCATCATCGAATCTCTCAGATGCTGCGCTCATCGCTGATCGAAGCATCTGAGATTACAATTAAGGCCTTTCAGGGATTAATCCGGTTAAAAAAATATATATACACACTCACCTTATCCATTTGCTCGCGAAGAGGCCTTCAGAGCCATCTTAATGACGTGATTACGCCATCCTGCGCGAGATTTCACGCAATATCTTCAATCAAGATGGTAATTTATTTCTTTTTGGCCACTATTTCAGGAAAAATAGATTTGTTATCACGAAGAGCGAGGAAATTCGACTTCACGGGAAATTGAATTTTTCCTGAAATCCGGATCAAAGTCAATTTGTTCAAACTACTCCCATAACCATAGGTAGCATATTCTGTTGAACATGTATCTTAAAGGGGTCATGCCATGATTAATGTAAAAAATGTAAAAAAAAACAATAAGTTGCAAACTCTTTCTTACAAAGCTAGAACCAGCCCTGTACCTTGCAATGATCCAGAGCTCTCTCCATTCAATGCCCCAATTCCTTTGCTAGATTCTCTTCAGGCTGGCAGCTCAGGGGTGTGTTCATTCTCAGGGGGCGTGTCATTTCTGCTGCAGCTCTCTCCCTATAACTGTCACAGCTGCTAACAGTAGATATGGCTAGTGGCCGTTAAAGGATGGACCTGAACATATGTGACAGTGTGTTAGTAGGTAGACATAGATATTATTATACAGATTAAACTTCAGGAGTCGCTATTATAATGAAATTAATCAAATTAATTTTGGCTTATATGTCAACCAAAATGTATTTGTGAACTTCAGAGACTTTTGCTAAAAAGAATCTCCAAGTAGTCATCATCTACCATCCACGAGGCTCTTGATATTTACACAGTCTCTCACTCTCTTTTTGATGTTAACAAGCAGCGTGTTTAAAAACACACTGAGACGTTGCATTTGTTATGCTTTTTAAAATTAAAAAAACTTCCAAATATTGACCATTATTGGGTGCAGATTGTGTTTAAACACACACAGTAGAAAAAAATAAAACTGTGGGCAGAATGCCTGCCCATATTAATACACACACATGTGAAAAGAAAACATGAAAAAAAGTTCTGAAGGTAAATAAGACTACATTTTCCCTTTTATCTGGAAGCAACAGCAGTACAGAGTGGATGTGGAAAGAGTAAAGTATGTAGGAGTACTAGTGGTATCAATAGTAGCCCCAGCAATAGCATCACAACATGGAACAGACAAGGCAGTAGATGTGTTTGCGGCTATTTTGGGGTAGTATTAGTAGTAGTAGTGGTGGCTGTGTATCGGTAATGGTAGTTGCAGTAGGGGGAGTAACAGTTGTAGCTGTGCTGGTAGTAGCAGCAGCCATACAGTATGGCGCATGATGGTAGGCAGGCGGTCAGCAGCATTGGTGTGATGAAGTCAGCAATAAATTGCCACCATCAAAAATGACAGCTCTATTCTTTGGCCCCAGGCGGAGGTGTGTGAAAATCCTCATGGATCCATGCCTTATTTATTTTGACAAAAGTGATGTTTTGTATACTGGTGGAGGACAACTTTGCCCATTTGGATGTGACTCCACGTGATGTCACCTGCTGCGCTGAAAACCCTCTCTGAGATGACACTGGAGGTTGGATAAAACAGTATAGAGAGAGTAAACTGGGCCAGTTCTGAGCAATGTTCCAGTCCTGCTCTGAAGTCTATGTGGTCAGGGAACATGGCTAGAAAGTCCAGAGTCCAGGTAGGAATGAACATAGTTGTTCAGATGGTAGGTCTCCGTTTGCTAATTTGCATCAGTCTAGCGTGAAACATCAAAAAACTGCTCCATCATGTTGATGAGACTGAACTGGCTGCTGCTGCGGCTTCTGCTGCTTGTTGGAGTAAAGACAGTAGGAGGTGGGGGAGGAGAGAGCCTCCTAGTCTGACACTTAGGCATCAGGCACTCGCTCGATGAAAGCCGCGGCAAGCTGCATACACAGTGTTTCCTGCTAATAACGTAATTTGGCTTCCTTTTGGCAACAGGAAAACACTCTTCCTAGCAAGGATCAGGGGAGTTGGTGGATGCCCCAGGTTTTTGAGCTCCCAGATGCCGTATTGTTGATCGTATACATTAGCCCTGGGTGTCTGCTATTTGAAACACCAGGCACTTGGTAGCAATGGCGCCCTCTGCACTTGCGAGCAGGCGCCATATTTAAATACCTGACTTCTACACTAAATTTACAGTGAGCGGTCAGGAAGGAGTTAAACTTACAATCTATTCAGTTTTTTTTAGCATAGACATGATTTATTTTATTTTAAGGTTGGGACTACATGGTAACTAAAACTACTAAATAATCTAATTTTACTACTGGCAGTTTGTCATTTTATTTCAGTCTATAAAATACTATTAAATCAACAACTAACCTTCAGATGTTCCAGTAGATTTATAGTATATAGAAATAGGGGCACATTTATTAAGGCTGGCCTTTTAGACGCCGGTCTTAATAAAGCCCCACAGCTGGTGGAGGATCTGCCAAAGTTATGAGGAGGCAGAGGCCTCTCCATAACTTTGCCGCATCCAGCGCCAGTTCTAAATGTAAGACCGCTCCTGAGCGGTCTTACATTTAGACACCTGTTTCAGGCGTAGAAAATGGTAAATGACATGGGCCTGCTGGCCCTTCCCCGCCTACACCACACCCACAATTTTAGACGCGGTGTTCACAGGGAAAAGTCACAGATAGCGGCACAACAGTCATCTGCACCTAAAATACGCCTAATATAGGCATATTTTCAGGTTAATAAATACCCCATAGTTCTGAAATTTGACAAAAAATAAAATAAAAATAGCCATAAAAAAATTAACCAGACAATAAAAGACATTTTATTGATTAAAGCCTAATTAATTATAATTATAATGCAGTCCGGCAGAGATCTGGCCACTATCTGGCAAATATGGCGGGAATCAGACAGAAACCGCTGGCTGCTGGATCACAATGTTGGAGATGTGAAAGTAGCTTTAAACCTGAGGGACCACAGCCCCCCGGCACATTATTGAAGGCAAATTCTATCACAGGTGTCCATTGATTCTATATCTTGTCATCTGCTAGGCAGATTGCCTGATTGCACCACTGTGTGTCCAAACCTGTATAATGGAAGTAGTATAATACCACATACACTGCAGTATATGCTGATGCTAAGAGGCAGTAGGACTTTGGCCCTAGACCCACATGGACAAGCAGTAGCTGATAAAGAAGAGATAGGCTACTAGGTCAACCCACTAGGGGTCATTTACCAAGACTGGTGTTTTCAAGCCCCTGCCTGGTCATAATTTAGCCACATTCTCTGGCCATCTATGCAAATTAAATCTATCCCATTTCATAGCTGGTTAGTTTATTTACCCCAGAAAACTACCATAAATGATGATAAGGTTACTGGGGCCAATGACCTAGCCCACAGCACGCCAAATGTGCCCAGCGACCACATAATAATTTCCATTGTTTTAATGAATACCATGACATGCTTCATGTTAAATGACGCTATAATGTCAGAATGGTACTGTAATGCCAAAGATGAAAAAATAATTTATGTACTCTATAGATCCTAGCAGATCCTTTAATTTCTGAATTAGCCTAGGTCTGAGTTTACAGACCGCCTAATGATTACACCATCTAACACTGTAACTTGTCTCAAGAACATGTTCGGCTGCAGATTCCTTTTAACGCAGCAGTTCCTTAGTCGCACATGGCTAATAGGAAACCATTTGATCTAGGGTAGGAACAATCTTAAAACGGATTCTGACCTACTATTCTGGTCTTTATTCCCAATTTTAGTATTCACATAATGCATATTATTATAACATCTTTCATCTAACATCTTTCATTTTATTACTGCATTGCCTATTACACATGCAAAATGTAAAAGCTTTTGAAAACTAAGCAATGTAAAATGGCAGCATAAAAAACAAAACTAAACAAAATATTAACAAAAGGACAAAGTCTTGGGTAGATCATTTGTAATACCCCAGAGTGGTATTACCATTTCTTTACCCCACTACTATCTTTAAAAGGCTAAAATTAATGTAATCTGTGTATTTATTTCCAGGTCCTGATACTGTGCATTCCTAATGTTGCTATGTAACTGTTATGTTCATGTAATGTGCCTGGTTCGCCAGTAGGTGGGAGTGTATATGGCAGAGAGATCTTTAAAAAGAATGGAACTTACCATTCCATTCTCCCCTTTTGAGCAGAAGTGGGCCAGTCTCATTTTCTACCATGGGAGGGGCTGCAGGAAGTTTTCAGTCAGTCTGAGTGCAGTCTAGTCTAGTGTTGGAAGCAGACGAGTCAAGATGTCACAGTGAGGGGAAGGCCCCCTTCCTTCAGCAGGAGTCTCCCAAGGGAAGCAGCTCAAAGAGCAAACTGACTCCTTACAGATTTACAGAGTATCACAAGGGGGTCAATAGCCAAAGGCACCCCGCGACAATGGTACCAGAACGTTACAATGTCCAGCTATCAGACTGCCACAGCAGAGAGAGAAAGCAGATTATTCACGTTTGCCTTCCAGTTTACCTCAAAACCTGCTGGAACCAAGAGAAAGACCAAATATTGTCTGGATGCAAGTTTATTCAAGTAAAGCTGTTAAACTTTCATAAAGTTTGGACTCAAATTATTTTCCACCTCCTAAAACTCTCCCCTATTGCTCCGGAGTCTAACCCTGGGGATTAACGGTATCCAGGTAGGAGCACCATGACACACAGAAACTATTATGGGCGCACCACACCACTCAGCATTCCTATGAACCTGGGACACGATCGGCCCTGGGGGACGGCACGTTGCACATTCAGCATTAACTATTCTCTGCTTAAAAATAATTATTAAAATCTAAGTTTAATTATGTCTGTAGTTAAAATAGTGTGGTTCAGATTCTCTTCCTCACACTTAACATTCACAAGTTGCCCTGCACTGGTACCCTAACATTTAGTGTTACAACACTTACAGACAAGAGAATTATTTCTAAATTAATCAAATTTGTTCTGAATTTCCCAGGTGAATCATGCAAAATGCTGGTGGGCTTGCCCTTAATACCCAATAATGTGATAGGATGTATCTGTCACATACACAAGTAGGCACACAAGACCAGTTTAGGGTCTTACAGGGACAGTGTTTGCGATTAAGAAGCTACATTTCCTTAGGTTTTAGCACTATGGATAGGATAAGTTAAGGTACTATTACACGGAGCGGATATCGTACCAATTCTTGTGCATGCAAGCAAAAATGGATGAGATTCATGTGATGTAATAAGTATGAATGATTGAAAGATGAGTGCTAAATCGTTCATTTCTCTTCCATTGTGATCTTTCAGCATGCTATAAAATTATCATTAATCGTTAATAGATCCGTTTGTATAATATGTATTTGTCTCATCGCTAACAGTCCACTGCAGTGGCAATAGGTGTGTCTTTAAAAAGTACATGTTTTTTTTCCACTGGCTACCTTGAAACGGAAATATGTTACTGGATGTGAGATGGGACATACAGTGGGTGGTACAGTAGGTGGTTATCAGGTGGTGTACACTTCATCCATTGTTACACCTTTTATTCCACCTGAAGACCAACCTCTTCACCAAGCATCTATCCACCATCTTTACATGTAATAACAGCGAACGATTCAAAAGTGAACGAGGGATGATTGCAGGTGTGAACACTTATTAATGCGTATAATAAAGTGAAAGTTTTGTTGCTAATGAGTCGCTGCATCTTTGATCATTTATCGTAAATCTGTAGCACATCTGCTAGTGTAATAGTACCTTTAGTGTTGTGTGTCTGTTATAGGGCTGGAGCTGTTGTTTACACACATATAGACACTGCTGTGCTGCACATCAGTATTAAAAGTCAGTGCTCTTTCTTTTTTTATCTGCAAGATCCAGCTAACAGCCCAAATAATATAAAAACCCAACTCTACTGGCTAATGATGTTTTAAAATTCTGTTGCAAATTCATTTTAGTTATCTAGTGTTCAAATAAGCTATAATTTGGCTATTTTTATTTTGCGCAACTGCATTTATTTTTACTAAAACGTTGTTGCAAATTTATTACAGTTAACAAATATACAATCAAGAGTATTTTAGTGTGTCACTAGCAGGGTATATTTTGGACATAGAGCTTTTGCAGTTGCACATATATTTTCCAAAAACCTGTTGAAAATTTACTACAGTTGACAATATACAAATAAGCATACTTTAGTGTGTCACCAGCAGAGTATATTTTGACTGTAGAGACTGTCTGATTGAGCATTTTACAAAAAAAACAAAACTGTTTCAGTTTCTATAACTAATAAGTGTACAATACAATTCAATAACTGCATTTTCCAGCATCACTGACCGCTTATATTTTTACCTCAGAAATTGTGCAATTGTGCCTTTTTCCCCCAAACACCTCTTGCAAGGCCTCTACAATTTTATGAACAGAAATGAACACATAAGTGTACTTTACTCCATGACTAGCAGGGTATATTTTGGTCACAGAGATTGTCCAATTGCACCTTTTTTTCCCCCAAAACCTGCATCACCATCATAGTATTGTCGCAGCCAGTTCTGTGAGAAGGTCTGGCAGACGTCCTTCTCTACCTCTTGCATGACATTCTTTGTTTTGGTTTCACTTTGTCATCTCCTTTCCTTCTCCCAGATGTCACCTATTTAGACTAATTGTCTTCCTTTATATTCCCTCCCATACTGCCTCGCTTTGCGGTTTATACTACTTCCTGGATGAAGTGTTCACTGCTGGAGGCTGCTGCTGCTGTTTGCTCAAATAAGTCTTTTCATGTATTGTGTTTCCTTGCTGGCTTGATTCTAGGTGACCCTGACTCCGTCCGTATTAGGTGCAGGGAACCGGTGGTCGTGTCCCCTTACTATTATAGGGTTTTCAGGTGTCACACAGTCGTAGGTACATGGGCATGCAATCCTCTACCATTGAGACCCTTGCTTGGCCTTAGCAGTCAGGGAGATCTCTTAGGGTTTTATAGGGCTCACCTATATGCTCCTTAGTTTGGGATCAAGCCAGTCGGATGTTTATTCATAAGTTCCAGCTATCTGCAACATAATCCATGACAAGTATATTGCTAATGCTGTTTTTGCATTAATGAGCTTGAAATAGAGAAAAATACAGAAAGTAAAGAAGTACAGAAGTAAAAAATTATAGTAAGACAAGAGAGAAAAATATGAGTCTGAGGAAACCGCAGAGTGGCTTAAACAAATTTTTAGGACAATTGTAGCACTTTCGATTCAGGTTGAAGTTATTTGGAACTGTATTGAATCTTCCAACTGAATTTTTTGATTCGAACCCAAAATGTATTAAAAAAATTCACTCATCTCTAATAGTAATGCTTGTTGTGCAGTATACTCAGTATACCGTCAAGGATACAATGCACATTAACATGGCAAATCATGATTTCAATATACAATGAACGACTGCACAGCACTTGTTTCTAGCCACATGTCCCCACTAGTAAAAAGCCTATTTATCCCACTTCTTCTCCCATTTACTGTGATACAAGCCACGCTGACAGCCAATCCTAGAGTTTACTGATAATTTATGTTGCACACTACAGTTGTTCCTAGTTATATGTTCAACTTGAGGAAGAGGCTTGCATCGGACTGCTTCATTTACATCACTGTAGATAAGATTGCATACACCCTGGATGACAGCTCCGAATTCACCTCCTGTAGTTTGTATTCAATATTCAGCAGGAGACAGGGATGTGACTACTGTCCTGTCATCTGCTGCCTACAGATCTCCCTGGAAACTGTAGATGCTAGTGATCATTGGCAGTTGATCTACCAATGTCTAATGTGTGGATTGGCCATCAGCATGGCTTGCATCCCAGGAGGTGGTACGGGAAGTGACATAAAAAGGGTTTTCATTTGCAGCGATGTGTGGCTAGAAACAATGGCCATGCGTCCAGTCAGTGCATGTGGAAAATATGATTTTGATCATCCGATGGTGCTATTTGCTATGTCATTCTGCATTGTACTCCATAGGACCCCCTAAGGGTTCTAAGAGTTCACATCACCATTTAGCTTTCGTTCTTCTAATCCATCAGAAGAACAGAAAATATAACAACAGCAACAACAAAGAACAAAAATTCGTTATTTTGAGCATCAGTTATGATCAGTTTGATCAGTTTGTGTCTCTTCCATCAGAGATCAGTTATACTTTATGCAGTACTTTTTCTCCCTTCAAAAATAACTGATCTCTGACAGAACTGACACAAACTAATCATAAATGTTGCTAAAAAAAAGATGGATCAGTTATTTTAAGTGCAAACTGAGCTTAACTGAAGCTTAAAATAAAGGATACATTTTTTTTATGTTTCTGTTCTTCTGACAGATCACAAGAACAGACAGCAGAATGGTAATTTTAACTCAGCCTAAGGCCTCGTCCACCCTGTCACAACCACCCGCCAATCCCGTCGTACTATGCCACAGTTGCCATACAGGTCTCGTCCACTAGAGAGGCGAGAGGCTTCTGGAGGCGAATCCACTGCGAGCACAGTAAACGTTTAATATTGGTTGGTGTGCCCATACATGATACAATCGCGATTGTATGTACAATCGGTAAAATAAAATTATAGATTTCACGCTGGAAATTAAATTAATTTGCTGCCACCACTTTTCGTATTGAAACGGGGCGAAGAGACCCCGACTAGCTAATCCTAGAGGGACAAAACTATAATTTTTAACCTAGATAACCAATAAACAATGTATAAAAATAAGAAAAATGCAGTAGTATGTCTCCTCTGAGGACAGAGTTCTTAGCATAGACCAGATAATCAGGTAATAAGTGCAAAACTGGAACGATTAAATCGTTAGTTTTATTTTACAAACCGGATTCCCAAAAAGTTGGGACACTATACAAACCGTGAATAAAAACTGAATGCAATGATGTGGAGGTGCCAACTTCTAATATTTTATTCAGAATAGAACATAAATCACGGAACAAAAGTTTAAACTGAGAAAATGTACCATTTTAAGGGAAAAATATGTTGAATCAGAATTTCATGGTTTCAACAAATCCCCAAAAAGTTGGGACAAGGCCATTTTCACCACTGTGTGGCATCTCCACTTCTTCTTACAACACTCAACAGATGTCTGGGGACCGAGGAGACCAGTTTCTCAAGTTTAGAAATAGGTATGCTCTCCCATTCTTGTCTAATACAGGCCTCTAACTGTTCCATCGTCCTTATACATGGGCCTTCTTTGTTGCACCTTCCTCTTTATGATGCGCCAAATGTTCTCTATAGGTGAAAGATCTGGACTGCAGACTGGCCATTTCAGTACCCGGATCCTTCTCCTACGCAGCCATGATGTTGTGATTGATGCAGAATGTGGTCTGGCATTATCTTGTTGAAAAATGCAGGGTCTTTCCTGAAAGAGATGACGTCTGGATGGGAGCAGATGTTGTTCTAGAACCTGAATATATTTTTCTGCATTGATGGTGCCTTTCTAGACATACAAGCTGCCCATGCCACACGCACTCATGCAACCCCATACCATCAGAGATGCAGGCTTCTGAACTGAGCGTTGATAACAACTTGGGTTGTCCTTGTCCTCTTTGGTCCGGATGACATGGCGTCCCAGATTTCCAAAAAGAACTTCGAATTGTGACTCGTCTGACCACAGAACAGTCTTCCATTTTGCCACACTCCATTTTAAATGATCCCTGGCCCAGTGAAAACGCCTGAGCTTGTGGATCTTGCTTAGAAATGGCTTCTTCTTTGCACTGTAGAGTTTCAGCTGGCAACGGCGGATGGCACGGTGGATTGTGTTCACTGACAATGGTTTCTGGAAGTATTCCTGAGCCCATTCTGTGATTTCCTTTACAGTAGCATTCCTGTTTGTGGTGCAGTGTCGTTTAAGGGCCCGGAGATCACGGGCATCCAGTATGGTTTTACGGCCTTGACCCTTACCACAGAGATTGTTCCAGATTCTCTGAATCTTTGGATGATGTTATGCACAGTTGATGATGATAGATGCAAAGTCTTTGCAATTTTTCACTGGGTAACACCTTTCTGATATTGCTCCACTATCTTTCTGCGCAACATTGTGGGAATTGGTGAATCCTCTACCCATCTTGGCTTCTGAGAGACACTGCCACTCTGAGAAGCTCTTTTTATACCCAATCATGTTGCCAATTGACCTAATTAGTGTTAATTGGTCTTCCAGCTTTTCGTTATGCTAAAATTTACTTTTTCCAGCCTCTTATTGCTACATGTCCCAACTTTTTGGGGATTTGTTGACACCGTGAAAATTTAATGTATTTTTCCTTTAAAATGATACATTTACTCGGATTAAACATTTGGTCTGTCATCTACGTTCTATTACAAATAAAAATATTGACATTTGCCATCTCCACATCATTGCATTCAGTTTTTATTCACAATTTGTTTATTGTCCCAACTTTTTTGGAATCCGGTTTGTAAAACTATACACAAAAACTGTAAAAATATACCTGCCAGTCGAACAGATTGTTTGGATGGAAATAGGTAAGAGATGGAAAGGAGTAGAATGTCTATAAGTTCAAAATTACCGTGGTAGTGTCCAGTAAAAGATAAAGTCTTTGCAAGGAATAATCCATGGCGGTGTGTCTGTGTCAAGATGGCCAAGATGGCGGTCGTGATGCTAATCGACTTCAGATGGTAGATGAAGGACCAGGACCTGAGTGGGTCACTGTGTTTTACCCACTCTGTAGCTGGAAGTGGCTATGATACGTACAAGCCCAGCCTTGTGGTAATTGGAAGAGGGGCAGTTCTTGCCCTGAGAGGGAGAAAATCTGGCAGAATATTGCCTTAGCCAGTTTCTCCGTACCCGTAGGTCAAATTAAGAAATAATTCATATTTCATATTTATAATCAGGAGAATTTTACGCATCATCTGATACCAAATATGACTGGAAGATAATACAGGGTGCCTGAGAACCGTTGTATCTCAGAGCAGCAATTTCCAATTGACTGTCACGACCATGTTCATGGTCGTGACTCCTGAACCGCATGCTGTTGCCGGCGGTTTGGTTCCGTTGTTCAACCACAGGTGAGGGCCGCTAATATGTTGCCTCACTTGTGGTTGCCGCTGGCAACATGTTATTTTGTATGTCGCAGTATAGCAGCCTGAGCTGGTGCTAGGCAGCTTGCTGCAATGTGCATGCGGTTGCACCTGGCAACCTCTCTTTATAGGTGTGCCTTTTATCGTTGTGCACGGGGTGTTATATGTTATGTGTGCACATTTAAGTGGTTTCACTTCCCTGGTTGGTGTTGGAAGGGTTAATTCCCTTTCCTGTGTGTGTCTGTGTGTGTGTGTCCACTTTGGGCTATAAAGCCTCTTTGGAGACCTGAAGCTGAGGGGTTCTTCAGCCATGCTTTGGTGGAGACATCCTCCTGGTAATTCACCATCTGCCAGTGGGGGCCACCCTTGTGGTCATAAGTTTGCGTTACATGTGATGTTCAGTTGATGTTTTCCTTTTGTCATTTGGTGCAGCTATGGATCTGGGTTCCTGTGTGTGGATGTGTGTTTGCTGTGTTCATTTAGTATTGTGTGGACATCAGCTTGTCAGCACAGGGATCCAGTCAGCAAGGCTGAGGCAGGTAGGTGGAACTAGTGCAGTTCACCTGCCATATCTATAGGTCTGTATATCCATAGGTCTGTTTGTGTTCCCCTTTTCCTTGCAGCTTGGCCAGAGAGACTCCTGTTCCTCCGTGTCCAGGAGGAACAGGTCGTCTTACCCTGCTCCTAGTTTAGGGCCACCCTGAGGGCTAGCAGGGACTTCAAGGTTCCGGAGTAGGAGCCCTCCTACCATCAGGGTCAGCTCATACAGCTAGGAGTCAGGGTCAGATTAGGGATGCGATTAGGAGGTGACCTGCTCCATAATTCTGTCGTCCTGGTCGAGCAGCAACCAACATCATCTGGCATCGCACGGCTGAGGGTTTTCCCCATCCTCAGCCGTGACATTGACTTGCGGATTTCCTGGAAGGTGTGTTAGAAGAACCAAAACATTTTCTGAAGAGATTGTTCATTTTGTATTTTCCTAACTCAGGAAATATGAAGGAAATATGGGAAAAATATGAAGTCTATGGATTGGACGTGACCTTAAGGTCATCTTCCTTCTTGTACCAAACAGCTGTGTGATAAGGATCTGTCCTTCTCTTTTGAAGGTCTGACCAGGCTCAAGGAGTGTAAAAACTCATGCTGTGTTGGGGTCACCCAGACTAGAGAGAAGGCCCGTTTATGAGGTTTTGTCATGATGATATCAGATTGTTGGATGTATAACCTCACAGGGGTCAGTAGGAATCTTTAGCCAGGGTTTGCTAATTAACCTCTGCTCTGTGAGCTGTAACTGAAAGTTTTAACTCTTTGTGTGCAGGAGAGGGCTCTGGTGATTCTGTGACTTTAGAACATGATGCATTCGCGATTTCTTCGTATTGCCGAGATCACAAAGCGTCACACACACTTCCGTTTTTCACAGACACATGCTGTCTGTTTTTCTTACGGACAGACTACTGATTCATTTATTATGTTTTATTTGTATTATATGTTTGTCCACATTTTCTTAATTTTCTGCAGTACTTTCATTCATTGAAGTCTATGGGTCCGTGAAAATAACGGAGACAACACGGATGACATCTGTGATGCATTAGTTTTTCACTGAAGCTAGACAAAAAATGCTTATGAAATCAATTTTCATGTGTGCAACATCCTTGGATTACGGATGACACACGGAGAGTTAAAGCTGACAGATGGACCAACCACGGAACAACGGGCATCTTCACGGATTATATAAGGATGTTTTAATTCACGTATGTCATACTGACATGAGAGTGTGGACAAAGCCTAAGTATGCATTGCAGAAACGCATAGCTTGAGAACAGCCATTGCTGCAGCACTAAATACATAAACGATAGTGCAAGGCAGTGTGTGAATGTTGGGTGTAAGGAATGAAGTCGGACAAAAAGAAACAAAAGTATCACCCTTTTCCTGCAAATAGCCTGATTGATCCATGAGGATCTGATATACACTTTTTTAAGCACCAAAGTAATTAATGATTTTAATAGTTATTTTCCCACAGAGAAAAGCATATGAGAAAAAACATAAAATACAAAAATATATTCAGCAGAAACTGATATTTAGTAGTGTTAAAAGAATCAATTGAGAATACAAACACATTTCCATAGCATTGCACCGAATGCATTACTGCATTTTACCTGTGAACTAATTTAGCAAAAATTAAAAATAAAAGTTAATAATACTATGTTTCCTGATAAGCCTTATTTTCTTCTTTCTACAGTTTAATGACACAATCATATATTCGATTTTGTACCAAAAATACTGTATATTCAGCATGTTGTAACCAGGGGTTATCTCCAAACTCAAGCACCTATTTGAGTGACATAAACTGCAATGTGATTCAGAATATTAATGTATTCAGCTGCCTATAGCATTTTAGTTTTGTCACAAATTAGCTCTTTAAGGACAGTAAAAAATAAAGTCAGATGCAATTAGTAGAAATTTCACTCTCCTTTATGTTGGTATACTGGTGGTTCTGTATTTATAGATACGGTTACTGCTTAAAGGAAATGTATCATCAAGTTTTTATGTTAAACATTTATTTTTTATTTTTTGGTGATTTATTTTCTTAAAAAACTGCTACAATTGTGCGGTTTTATCACTGGCCTCTGACTCTAATAATATGTCAAGTCTTCCTGTTTAGATATAGGCTTTGCAGCACCCACAATAGACTGGAGCTGACATTATTCACGTCTATGGAAGGATTTTCTAGACATTCTCTGTGACCTGAGCAGAGGTTACTGTACAGGGAGGGGGAGTACACAAGCTGTAACCATCATATGTTTTGAGTGGTGGATTCTGTGTTATCTAAACAGAGGTGTTATATGTAGAGATGTCCCGAACTATTCGCCGGCGAATAGTTCCCGGCGAACATAGCTTGTGTGCGTTCGCCGCGGCGGGCGAACATATGCAATGTTCGGTCCGCCACCTATTCGTCATCATTGTGTAAACTTTGACCCTGTACCTCACAGTCAGCAGACACATTCCAGCCAATCAGCAGCAGACCCCCCTCCCAGACCCTCCCACCTCCTGGACAGCATTGATTTTAGAATCATTCGGAAGCTGCATTCTTAGTGAGAGGAGGGACAGTGTAGCTGCTGATTTAATAGGGAAATCGAAAGCTAGGCAAGTGTATTCAGTGTCCACTACAGTCCTGAAAGACTCATCTGATCTCTGCTGTAAGGACAGCACCCCAAAAAGCTAGAACATCAGTCTGCTTTTTTTTTTCCTGTGTAATCTAATTGCAGTTGCCTGCCTGCCAGCGTGTGTGTCAGGCACACAGCGTATACTGTGCCCACTTGCCCAGTGCCACCACTCATATCTGGTGTCACAGTAGCTTGCATTTAAATTTTTTTTAAAAAAAATTGGACTGTAATATAATAGCAGTCAGTTGCTGGCACGTGCGTGTGTTTCATGCCCTGCAAGTGCATAGTGTCACTTCAGCGCCACTCATATCTGGTGTCACATTCGATTATATTTAAAGAAAAACAACAATTTTGACTGTGAATAACTAGCAGTCAGTTGCACACACGTGTTTGTGTGTTTAAGGCCCAGCTGCCAGTGCATAGTGTCACTTCAGCGCCATCCATATCTGGTGTCACATTCGATTATATTTAAAGAAAAACAACAATTTCGACTGTGAATACCTAGCAGTCAGTTGCACACACGTGTTTGTGTGTTTAAGGCCCAGCTGCCAGTGCATAGTGTCACTTCAGCGCCATCCATATCTGGTGTCACATTCGATTATATTTAAAGAAAAATAACAATTTTGACTGTGAATAACTAGCAGTCAGTTGCACACACATGTTTGTGTGTTTAAGGCCCAGCTGCAAGTGCATAGTGTCACCAGCGCAACTCATATCTGGTGTCACAGTAGCTTGCACGCATAGTACAACTTAACTAATCTAAAAAAAATAACAGGCAGAGGCAGGCCACCCCGCAGGGGCAGTCGTGGTGGTGGTGCTCTGATTCCCTTTGGCCCTTGAATAATGCCCAGTGTTCAGAGGCCACGTACCCTGAACTCGAAAAGTTCTGAGGACATAGTTGACTGGCTAACACAAGACACCCAATCTTCTACAGCTTCTGCTTGGAACCTTGACGCACCATCCTCCTCCAGCTCAGCTTCGGGCACCTCTCAAGTTACCACTTGCCCGTCTGCCGCCACCACCAACACTAGCACCACAGCCGCTTCACTTGATCTGTCAGAGGATTTATTTACACATCAGTTGGAAGAAATGAGTGATGCGCAACCATTATTGCCAGAGGATGTAGATAACAGGGATATGTCTCAGTCAGGCAGCATTACACACATAGACGTACGGTGTGATGATGATGATGTTGTACCCGCTGCTGCTTCCTTTGCTGAGTTGTCAGATACAAGTGACGCGGTTGATGATGACGATGTGTCCGGGTGCCTGCTCGAAGAGAAGAAGAACAGGTGGAAAGTTCTGATGGGGAGACAGAGAGGAGGAGGAGACAAGTTGGAAGCAGGGGGAGGTCGTTGCAAGGAGCTAGTGGCACAGTCAGACAGCATGCATCGGCACCCGGGGTCAGCCAGACAGCATGACAATCAACGCATGCTGTTGCCACCACCAGAATGCCGTCATTGCAAAGCTCAACAGTGTGGCTTTTTTTGTGTGTCTGCCTCTGACAACAGCGATGCCATTTGCAACCTGTGCCAAAAGAAACTGAGTCGTGGGAAGTCCAACACCCACCTAGGTACAACTGCTTTGCGAAGGCATGTGATCGCACATCACAAACGCCTATGGGATCAACACATGAGTACAAGCAGCACACAAACTCAAAGCCGCCATCCTCCTCCTGGTCCAGCATCTTCAGCCACGTCAACCACTGCTGTCCTCCTTGCCCCCTCTCAACCATCCGCCACTCCGTCTCTCGCCTTGAGCAGTTCCTGCTCATCTGCCCACAGTCAGGTGTCTGTTAAGGACATGTTTGAACGTAAGAAGCCAATGTCACAAAGTCACCCCCTTGCCCGGTGTCTGACAGCTGGCTTGTCTGAACTCTTAGCCCGCCAGCTTTTACCATACAAGCTGGTGGAGTCTGAGGCCTTTAAAAAATTTGTAGCTATTGGGACACCACAGTGGAAGGTACCCGAACGAAATTTATTTGCACAAAAGGCAATCCCCAACCTGTACTCGATTGTGCAAAAGGAAGTCATGGCATGTCTGGCACACAGTGTTGGGGCAAGGGTCCATCTGACCACTGATACCTGGTCTGCAAAGCACAGTCAGGGCAGGTATATCGCCTACACTGCGCATTGGGTAAACCTGCTCACGGCTGCCAAGCATGGAATGCGTGGCTCTGCAGAGGAGTTGGTGACACCGTCACAACTTGCAGGCAGGCCTACTGCCACCTCCTCTACTCCTCCTACTCCATTCTCTTCCATAACCTCCTCGGCTGAGTCCTCTTCTGCTGCTGCGTCTTGCTCCAAATCAACGGCACCCCCCCAGCTCCCCAGGGGCTATTACATATTCCGGATACGACAGTGTCACGCTGTCTTTGGGTTGACTTGCCTGAAAGCAGAGAATCACACCGGACCAGCACTCCTGTCCGCCCTGAACGCACAGGTGGATCATTGGCTGACCCCTCACCAACTGGAGATCGGCAAAGTGGTGTGTGACAACGGAAGCAATTTGTTGGCAGCATGGAATTTGGGCAAGTTGACACATGTGCCGTGCATGTAATCTGATCGTACAACGCTTTGTGCATAAGTACCCAGGCTTACAGGACGTCCTCAAGCAGGCCAGGAAGGTGTGTGGCCATTTCAGGCGTTCCTACACAGCCATGGCGCACTTTTCAGATATTCAGCGGCGAAACAACATGCCAGTGAGGCGCTTGATTTGCGACAGCCCAAGACGTTGGAATTCAACACTCATAATGTTCGACGCATAGTACAACTTAACTAATCTAAAAAAAATAACAGGCAGAGGCAGGCCACCCCGCAGGGGCAGTCGTGGTGGTGGTGCTCTGATTCCCTTTGGCCCTTGAATAATGCCCAGTGTTCAGAGGCCACGTACCCTGAACTCGAAAAGTTCTGAGGACATAGTTGACTGGCTAACACAAGACACCCAATCTTCTACAGCTTCTGCTTGGAACCTTGACGCACCATCCTCCTCCAGCTCAGCTTCGGGCACCTCTCAAGTTACCACTTGCCCGTCTGCCGCCACCACCAACACTAGCACCACAGCCGCTTCACTTGATCTGTCAGAGGATTTATTTACACATCAGTTGGAAGAAATGAGTGATGCGCAACCATTATTGCCAGAGGATGTAGATAACAGGGATATGTCTCAGTCAGGCAGCATTACACACATAGACGTACGGTGTGATGATGATGATGTTGTACCCGCTGCTGCTTCCTTTGCTGAGTTGTCAGATACAAGTGACGCGGTTGATGATGACGATGTGTCCGGGTGCCTGCTCGAAGAGAAGAAGAACAGGTGGAAAGTTCTGATGGGGAGACAGAGAGGAGGAGGAGACAAGTTGGAAGCAGGGGGAGGTCGTTGCAAGGAGCTAGTGGCACAGTCAGACAGCATGCATCGGCACCCGGGGTCAGCCAGACAGCATGACAATCAACGCATGCTGTTGCCACCACCAGAATGCCGTCATTGCAAAGCTCAGCAGTGTGGCTTTTTTTGTGTGTCTGCCTCTGACAACAGCGATGCCATTTGCAACCTGTGCCAAAAGAAACTGAGTCGTGGGAAGTCCAACACCCACCTAGGTACAACTGCTTTGCGAAGGCATGTGATCGCACATCACAAACGCCTATGGGATCAACACATGAGTACAAGCAGCACACAAACTCAAAGCCGCCATCCTCCTCCTGGTCCAGCATCTTCAGCCACGTCAACCACTGCTGTCCTCCTTGCCCCCTCTCAACCATCCGCCACTCCGTCTCTCGCCTTGAGCAGTTCCTGCTCATCTGCCCACAGTCAGGTGTCTGTTAAGGACATGTTTGAATGTAAGAAGCCAATGTCACAAAGTCACCCCCTTGCCCGGTGTCTGACAGCTGGCTTGTCTGAACTCTTAGCCCGCCAGCTTTTACCATACAAGCTGGTGGAGTCTGAGGCCTTTAAAAAATTTGTAGCTATTGGGACACCACAGTGGAAGGTACCCGAACGAAATTTATTTGCACAAAAGGCAATCCCCAACCTGTACTCGATTGTGCAAAAGGAAGTCATGGCATGTCTGGCACACAGTGTTGGGGCAAGGGTCCATCTGACCACTGATACCTGGTCTGCAAAGCACAGTCAGGGCAGGTATATCGCCTACACTGCGCATTGGGTAAACCTGCTCACGGCTGCCAAGCATGGAATGCGTGGCTCTGCAGAGGAGTTGGTGACACCGTCACAACTTGCAGGCAGGCCTACTGCCACCTCCTCTACTCCTCCTACTCCATTCTCTTCCATAACCTCCTCGGCTGAGTCCTCTTCTGCTGCTGCGTCTTGCTCCAAATCAACGGCACCCCCCCAGCTCCCCAGGGGCTATTACATATTCCGGATACGACAGTGTCACGCTGTCTTTGGGTTGACTTGCCTGAAAGCAGAGAATCACACCGGACCAGCACTCCTGTCCGCCCTGAACGCACAGGTGGATCATTGGCTGACCCCTCACCAACTGGAGATCGGCAAAGTGGTGTGTGACAACGGAAGCAATTTGTTGGCAGCATGGAATTTGGGCAAGTTGACACATGTGCCGTGCATGGCACATGTGTGTAATCTGATCGTACAACGCTTTGTGCATAAGTACCCAGGCTTACAGGACGTCCTCAAGCAGGCCAGGAAGGTGTGTGGCCATTTCAGGCGTTCCTACACAGCCATGGCGCACTTTTCAGATATTCAGCGGCGAAACAACATGCCAGTGAGGCGCTTGATTTGCGACAGCCCAAGACGTTGGAATTCAACACTCATAATGTTCGACCGCCTGCTCCAACAAGAAAAAGCCGTCAACGAGTATTTGTATGACCGGGGTACTAGGACAGCCTCTGTGGAGCTGGGAATTTTTTTGCCACGTTACTGGACGCTCATGCGCAATGCCTGTAGGCTCATGCATCCTTTTGAGGAGGTTGTTGTCTTCCTGGAGCGTGCCCTGCGAAGAGTGCTGGATCAGGCCATATATGAGCGTGAAAAGGAAGAGGAAGAGTTGTGGTCACCATCACCACCAGAAACATCCTTATCAGCATCGCTTGCTGAACCTGCAGAGGAGTGTGAGGAAGAGGAGTCAGAGGAGGAATGTGGCTTTGAGGAGGAGGAGGAAGACCAACCACAACAGGCATCCCAGGGTGCTCATTGTCACCCATCTGGTACCCGTGGTGTTGTACGTGGCTGGGGGGAAGAACATACCTTCAGTGAGATCACTGAGGACGAGGAACGGGACATGAGTAGCTCGGCATCCAACCTTGTTCAAATGGGGTCTTTCATGCTGTCGTGCCTGTTGAGGGACCCTCGTATAAAAAGGCTGAAGGAGAACGACCTGTACTGGGTGTCCTTGCTATTAGACCCCCGGCATAAGCAGAAAGTGCCTGAAATGTTACCGAATTACCTGAAGTCGGAAAGGATGCAGCAGTTCCAAAATAAATTAAAAAGTATGCTTTACACAGAGTATAAGGGTGATGTCACAGCACAACGGGAATCTAACAGGGGAAGAGGTGAAAGTAATCCTCCTCCTCCCACGACCACGCCGGCAAGGACAGGACGCTTTACAGACGTGTTGTTGATGGAGGACATGCAGAGCTTTTTAAGTCCTACGCATCGCCACAGCCCTTCGGGGTCCACCCTCAGAGAACGAATCAACTGACAGGTAGCAGACTACCTCGCCTTAACTGCAGATTTTGACACTCTGAGGAGCGATGAACCCCTTGACTACTGGGTGTGCAGGCTTGACCTGTGGCCTGAGCTATCCCAATTTGCGATAGAACTTCTGGCCTGCCCCGCTTCAAGTGTCCTGTCAGAAAGGACCTTCAGTGCAGTAGGAGGTATTGTCACTGAGAAGAGAAGTCGCCTAAGTCAAACAAGTCTAGATTACCTCACCTTTATTAAGATGAATGAGGGATGGATCCCGAAGGGACTGACAGTGGGCGATACATTCGACTAAAAAAGGTCTGATGAGATGAGCTGCCTTGGGCTAAAAATGGTCCACATGCTGCTGTATTTTATCTCTGAATGCCGGATGACTTGCGTGACTTATCCGCCACCAACTAGGGTTCAAGCCGCAATGTTTTAGGGCACTTTCTGCCTGGGAAACATCAATTTTTCTGCGGCTACAACAATACCTAATTTACATGCCTAATTTTTTGGGCCTCTGGTGCTGCCCTGTGGCTTCAAAAACCCCCCCCAAAAAAAGGCACATACATGTGTCAATTCCCCTTCGTGATCGTTACCTTGTTGTGGTGAAGGGGCTTGCGTATCACAATGAAGCGACCACCTCTATGAGTGTGTTGGCAATGGCAATGTTGGCACACCCCAGATGATAAGGTCGTTGCTTCATTGTGAACAGACCAAAAGCGATCGGCTGGATAATTTTGCATAGAAAAAACATAAATTTTCTTTGTGATCATCTAAGGTGATCATTAAAGCCTACTAGGCCAACAATAGGCCCACACTGCAGAATCATTGTTTTCTGGGTCACTTAACTGTCACTGAACTACCTCAGCATGACCAAAGGCTTTGAAAAAAAAACATTGCCAGCAATCTCCCAAACATGCGCACAAGCACAGTCAACACTAACCAAGATTGACACATAGAGGTATAAAATTGTATGTCATGAGTGTGTCAACTATTGACAACTCTTTGCGGTTATCTAAAAGCTATTCCATACACGTCCCCTGATAGGGGACGTAACAGGGATTAAACTGATAAGAATAGTACTACTTAGTTAACACACCTTATAATAATAATAATAATAATACTAGTGAACGTAACAGGGATTAAACTGATAGGAATAGTACTACTTAACACACCACACATATTGGGATTGAAAAGTACATTGCACGGCGCACGTGCAGTGCCCCAAATTGGAATTAAGAGGACCGACCAAGCATCTTTTTCCATCTACCGGTTCCTAAAATCGATTCCATATACACGTCCCCTTATAGGGTACGTAACAGGGATTAAACTGATAGGAATAGTAATACTTAACACACCACTCCTCTCTAGTGTCACATTAGATTGCACGTGCAGTGCCCCAAATTGGAAGTAGGAGGACCGCCCAAGCATCTTTTTCCATCTTCCTAAAATCGATTCCATATACACGTCCCCTGATAGGAATAGTACTACTTAATACACCTTATAATAATAATAATAATAATACTAGTGGACGTAACAGGGATTAAACTAATAGGAATAGTACTACTTAACACACCACTCATATCTGGTGGCACACACAGTACATTGCACGCGCAGTGCCCCAAATTGGAATTAAGAGGACCGACCAAGCATCTTTTTCCATCTTCCGGTTCCTAAAATCGATTCCATATACACGTCCCCTGATAGGGGACGTAACAGGGATTAGACTGATAGGAATAGTACTACTTAAAGGGAACCTGTCACCAGTTTTATGGTGTCCTAACTAAGGGCAACATAAATAAGTGACTGATTCGCTTAGCAAAATGCTGGGTCACTTTCTTTAATTGACCCAGTCAATCTGCCAACATCTTGTATTGAAAAGCTTGAGCTGATAATGATGAGTCATGAATATTCATGAGCTTCTGACTCTCCCCGCCCATCTGCTGCTGAGTGACAGTTTGTTTCCATAGGAATCAGCAGCAGATGGGCAGGGGAGTGGCTATAGCTCTGAATTAAATATACGCTGGACTCCATGACCTCACGCTGGACTCGAATCAGCTCATTAGCCTGCGGCATCTTTGTGCGTATATTATGAGGTAACCATCTGTCACACCAGTAAGTGAATACATCTAAGGCACTATTTAGTAGTTAATGATTGTATATAATTAGTTAGATTCTAATCAAATATCCACATGACAGGTTCCCTTTAACACACCACTATTATCTGGTGGCACATTAGATTGCATGCGCAGTGCCCGAAATTGGAAGTAGGAGGACCGACCAAGCCTCTTTTTCCATCTCCCGGATCCTAAAATCGATTCCATATAAACGTCCCCTGATAGGGGACGTAACAGGGATTAAACTGATAGGAATAGTGCTACTTAACACACCTTATAATAAGGCAGAGAGAGGCAATGCAGAGAGAGGAGTCTGAAGAAGAGGAGTCAGAGGAGGAAGGTGGCTTTGAGGAGGTGGAAGACCAAACACAGCAGGCATCCCAGGTGGCTTGTTGTCACCTTTCGGGGACCCTTGGTGTTGTACGTGGCTGGGTGGAGGAAGAAACCTTCAATGACATCAACGGGACATGGCTAGCTTGGTATCCAACCTTGTGCAAATGGGGAGTTTGCGGTTGTGCAAATGGACTGTTTGCGGTTGTTTGGGGTGCGTTAAACAGGGAGTTTGGTCTGTCATAGTTTGGTCTGTCACTGTGAAGCGAGCGTAACCGTTACACTACCTGATCGATACAACATAATACCTGATGTTTTAAAGCATGTTATTCCAAACAATTTAGGAATGTTAGGTGATTTATGCCCTTTATGGATTAAAACCAGACTCTGCGTCAACTACGTAATTTTCCATGGGGGTTTTGCCATGGATCCCCCTCCGGCATGCCACAGTCCAGGTGTTAGTCCCCTTGAAACAATCTTTCCATTACTATTGTGGCCAGAAAGAGTCCCTGTGGGTTTTAGAATTCGCCTGCCTATTGAAGTCTATGGCGGTTCGCCCGGTTCGCGAACATTTGCGGAAATTCGCGTTCGCCGTTCGAGAACGGAAAATCTTATGTTTGCGACATCTCTAGTTATATGCAATTGAAATCCTGACAGTGATGATCATGAGATGACTGATGAAAAGCGATCTGTACTGAAGTCATTTACTTATGGCACAACCAATTTAATGTTGGCCAGTATAGACTTGATCAATGCATTTAGAACAAAGGCAAAAGAGTAATGTCATCTACAAATATCACACCTAGTATTATGTATTAGCTATAGAAAAACATCTAAAAGTTAAAAAATAAAGTCTTAGGGTACCCATATTCAAGTGGCCCATCCACAGGATCTGCATGCAGATTACTGGTAATTATTGGGTGATGTGTTCTTTCTAGACTGCACCTGTACATGCACGTGAGGTGCAACAGAAAAAGCACAGGTGTGGCGAAAAGTGATAATAATAATATACATATTGAAGTCAGTGATTTCCATCAGTGACTGTGAGCCAAAACCAGGATTGGAGCCTCCACAGAGATAAAGTATAAAGATCTGCACCTGTTCTGTGTTTAGAGCTGCACCTGGTTTTGGCTCAGAATCACTGATGGAAATCACTGACCAAAACACTGACTTGTGAATAAGGCTTGATCCTGTGGCTGGACCGCACCGTTAACATGACCTAAAGACATAATAATAAGCAAGCAATTTGAAAACAACCCTTTCAGCAGCCTGCAATTTTCATTTTTTTTTTTTGTGTTTTCATTTTTTACTCAGTGCCTTCCAGGATTCATAACCTTATTTTTCTTTCTGTTTACATGGCATTATGAGGGCTTTCCTTTTTTGCAGGATAAGTTGTATTTTCTAATGGCATGGCTTGTTTTTATGGCACTCCTTATCTAATAAAACCAACCAGTTACCGTCATTCTTCAGGTCGTTATAATTACAATGATACCACATCCACGGCATCTGAGGTGTTAAAGGTCTTCAATCGGCGTTATCACCAGCCGCAGACGTTAGCCTCAGGTGTCTACGAACACCATTTTTAAAGACCAGAATTCTGCTATACACCATAGTACTGTATGTTACAAAATATGAGAATGTAAATGTATATTTACTAGCAGGGGAAAGCAGAAGCCCCTACAGTAGGATCTTTAAAGGGGTTTTCTGAGATTACTATGGTTTTAAACAGACATGCTCATGCAGTTGCTTACATCATATACATCTTTGCCATGCTTTTTCTTGTTCAATAAGAAAGAGCTGCATAGACATGGTCATTAGTTATAAGCGAGCATGCTCGGCCGAATACTGGTTCAGCTCGAGCATCACTATGCTCAGCACCTGGTGGTACTCGGCCAAGTACCGCATGTGCTCGAGAGCCATGCTCGAGTCTCCTCCCTGCACGTTTCACGGCTGCTAAGCATCCAATAAACATGCAGGTAAGTACAGCCATCACTGTAATGCCAGTAGCCATGTTGGCTGATGGCATTACAGTGATTGGCTGGCCGGGACACGTCATCGGGTGCTATATAGCACCCGATGACACGTGCTCAGATCAGTCATAGTCAGGGAGAGCAGGGGGTAGGAAGGGAAAGGCAGTGTAGGGAGCAAAATTCTCAGTTATTATTCGCAGAACGCTTTTCAATTACCCAAAAGTCCTTTTAAGGACTACTGTGTGTGTGCGTTTTAGAGTTGCAATATATTTTTACCTGAGCTAAATTGATCAGTCTCAGGGACATCCGTGTGTAGGAAGGGACAGATAGTGCAGGGAGAGAAATTTGCTGTTTTTACTACAGAAAGCTTTTCAAAGACCCCAAAGTCCTTTTAAGGACTACTGTGTGTGTGTTTGAAATACCTATTAGGGCTCTTTCACACTTGCGTTCTTTTCTTCCGGCATAGAGTTCCGTCGTCGGGGCTCTATGCCGGAAGAATACTGATCAGGATTATCCTAATGCATTCTGAATGGACAGTCCGTCCTTCAGGATGCATCAGGATGTCTTCCGTTCCGGAACGGAACGTTTTTTGGCCGCAGCAAATAGCGCAGCATGCTGCGCTTTTTGCTCCGGCCAAAAATCCGGTACACTTGCCGCAAGGCCGGATCCGGAATGAATGCCCATTGAAAGGCATTCATCCGGATCCGGCCCTTAAGCTAAACATCGTTTCGGCGCATTGCCGGATACGACGTTTAGCTTTTTCTGAATGGTTACCATGGCTGCCAGGACGCTAAAGTCCTGGCAGCCATGGTAAAGTGTAGTGGGGAGCGGGGAGCAGCATACTTACCATCCGTGCGGCTCCCGGGGCGCTCCAGAGTGACGTCAGGGCGCCCCAAGCGCATGGATCACATGATCGCATGGCACGTCATCCATGCGCATGGGGCACTCTGACGTCATTCTGGAGCGCCCCGGGAGCCGCGCGGACTGTAAGTATACTGCTCCCCCGCTCCCCGCTACTACTATGGCAACCAGGACTTTAATAGCGTCCTGGGTGCCATAGTAACACTGAAAGCATTTTGAAGACAGATCCGTCTTCAAATGTTTTCAGTACACTTGCGTTTTTCCGGATCCGGCGTGTAATTCCGGCAAGTGGAGTACACGCCGGATCCGGACAACGCAAGTGTGAAAGAGGCCTTAGTGACATATACTGTACATCATCCGCAGACTGTCTTTTTGCGTAAATTCTAATAATCAGCGCCACATTTATTGTCTATAGCGTGCATTTAATACAAATCCGTGACATATAGAGTACTCCATCCGGAAACAGTTTCTTTAGCATAAATGTGAATAATCTGGGCCTAATCTAGTGTCCATAGTGTGTTGTTTTCTGTGACATATACAGTACGCCATCCGAAAACTGTTTCTTTAGGGCAAATTTAACTAATCTGGGCCTAATCTAGTGTCCATAGTGTGTGGCTTTCTGTGACATATGCGGTATGCCAGACCTAACAGGGGAAATATGCGTGAGGTCACGGTGTGAGCAATAGGTGGGCCGAGGTAAACACAGTTCTGGTTACTCGCGGTTATGTCATCCCTGGGCAGGCTCGCATAAGTGAAGAGGAGAATGGCACAAGGATTCTCTGGGGCACACTCTGGTGTAAGGGACACTGGCCAGATGGTGGTTTGAGGTGCCATTGGTGGTCTTTATTAATGTGCCAATGGCAATGTCCCTTGTAATCGTGACACCAGTACCTTTTATATGGAGGTACAACCATTTACTATAGTGTTAATAGAGGAACTGATTCTGAGGCAAGCAAGGTGAAACTCAAAGTTGAACTTTACTAAAGATGACTCTTGATAACAGTTCATCCAAAGTATTTAACAGTCTTAATACAGAGATAAACCTGCTGCTAGTCCTCTGCTGACAGGTGTAAATCCTTCTCTAGATATGAGATAAGGAGATGGTAGCCTTAGGCCCCTTTCACACGGGCATTGCGGGAAAATGTGCGGGTGCGGATCGATGTGCGGGCTTAGGATCGATGTTCTGTAGATTGTATTATTTTCCCTTATAACATGGTTATAAGGGAAAATAATAGCATTCTGAATACAGAATGCATAGTAAAATTGCGCTGGAGGGGTTAAAAAAAATGTTTTACTCACCTTAATCCACTTGCTCGCGTAGCCGGCATCTCCTTCTGGCTCCTTTGCTGAACAGGACCTGGGGTGAGCATTAAATACATGAACAGGACCTGTGATGACGTCACTCCGGTCATCACATGATCCATCACATGATCTTTTACCATGGTGATGGATCATGTGATGACTGTGACGTCACCAAAGGTCCTTGTTACTGCCCAAAGCTCAGATGAAGACAGAAGGAGATGCCGGCTACGCGAGCAAGTGGACCAAGGTAAGTTAAATTATTTATTTATTTTTTAACCCCTCCAGCGCTATTTTACTATGCATTCTGTATTCAGAATGCTATTATTTCCCTTATAACCATGTTATAAGGGAAAATAATAATGATCGGGTCTCCATCCCGATCGTCTCCTAGCAACCGTGTGTGAAAATCGCACCGCATCCGCACATGCTTGCGGATGCTTGCGATTTTCACGCAACCCAATTCACTTCTATGGTGCCTGTGTTGCGTGGATTATCGCACCACAACGCACAAAGAGGAGCATGCTGCGATTTTCACGCAACGCATAAGTGATGCGTGAAAATCACCGCTCATGTGAACAGCCCCAAAGAAATGAATGGGTCGGTATTCAGTGCGGGTGCAATGCGTTCAACTCACGCATCGCATCCGCGCAGAATACTCGCCCGTGTGAAAGGGGCCCTACTGTTAATAGAGCTCAGGAATGGTCCTGGTTTTACTTATTCAGGCTTGTGAAGTAGCCAAAGGCTGAGATATCCTTCACGGTGGAGTCCAAAGGTCCTGAGGCACTCAGAACATGTGTCCAATACCCTTTGGGGGTCTCCTTTCTGTAATATTCTGAAAAGATGAAGTACTTCATCTCTGGGCTGAGATATGGCTGAGAAAATGAGGATAACAGGCTGCATACACTGCTAGACTGTGCTCAACTGCCACTCTAGTCTCAACAGGAAGTTATCTGGAAACTAGACTGCACAGGAACTTGTCTGCAAACTAGACTGAACTTGTCTGAGCTAGCTAGGCCTGAGCTAAACTATATATATATATGGGAGGTATTATCTCCCCCTAGTGGTAAGCTCAGTGTAAATGCATGCTAATACACCTGTTAACAGGGATTATGCTTAAGGACATATTGCATGAAGGTAAGTGTACTTCTCTTAGTATTTTGTTATTCCCATTTGCTCGTTGTTTACTAGGCCTCAGGGAGATTCTGGTTTGTTCATCTGGGAAGGAACCAGTAGTCTCAGACCTTGTCACTACTCCTAGGGATTTTCAGGGTTTCTAGGGCCTAGGTTTACGGTGTATGAATATTCCCACCTTCAGGGTATATTCATATTGACAGGAGTCAGGGCTAGGTTTAGGGTTTACTAGGTGGTTACCATTTCCCTTTCCCTAGCCTTGAAGCCTAGTTCCTGGTTATTTTCTTTCTGTTGTCATGCTGGTGTTGCTCCCCTCCCCCCACATTGTGACAAACACGCTCTTTCTTCTTTCTTTCCTGGAGAGGGTTTTCAGTGGAGGCAGTGGTGACTCCCAAATGGACCAATTTGTCTTTCGCCAGTGTCCAAAACATCACTTTTGTCAAAATGAACCAAGCGTGTATTCAGGAGGATTTTCACACTTTTCCGGCTAAGGCTGATGAATAGATCTAGCCTTGCTGATGGTTCCCTATCTTGCCTTCATCATGCCACTGCTGCCATTATGCCACTGCTGCAGCCTGCTGGCCATCATCCGTAAGGCTGCTGCTGCCTCCTTCATGCTGCTGCCTGCCTGCCAACATGTACCATATGGCTGCTGCTGTCTACGGAGCCTCTGCTGCTCCTTGCTGCTAAACCCCCACTGCCACCAGTATTAACACAACTACTACTACCATTACTACCACTACTGCTACTCCTATTTCTACCATTACCCATAGACAGCCAACCTACAGCCTTGAACATTCCATGCTATGCTGCTACTGCTGCCGCTACTATTGTGGCCACATGCCACTATATCCATACTCTTTCCACATCCACAGTACGCAAAAAAACGGAGACAGAAACCATAACATGTTTGTACTACATGTGATCTTTGCAACAGAAAAGCTAGTGGACATTACCCTCATCATTGCAAAGGGGCTAGAACCGCGGCATAAATTGGCATGCTGGAGATTTCAAATCTGCACCACAGGTTAATTTAGACTTTTTTTAGGATTTTTTTTGTATGCAGTGGGTGGATTAGACTGTGGTTTTGCTGCATGAAAATCTGCAATGGTAAATCTGCAGCTATTCAGTCATGTTTGAACCCAGCCTTAAAGGGGTTGTCTCACTAACGCAAATGGCATGTTTCATTTAGACAAAGTTAATACAAGGCACTTACAAATTTATTGTGATTGTCCATTTTTCCCTCTTTGCTGGCTTGAGACATTTTTCCATGGCATGATGTATGGTTATGACCACGCAGCAATCCAGCAGTGGTGGTTGTGCTTGCACTCTATAGGAAAAAGCTCCGGCCTATGTGCACTCCTGTGGCCCTGACCACCAGAGAGACCGGCAATTTTTCCTATAGTATGCAAGCTGGACTGCCACTGCTGGATTGTAGGTTGGTTGTAACCATGGAAATGTGCAGTGTATAATGTGATGGAAAATGAATCCAGCCAGCAAAGGAGGCAATATGGACAATTAAAATACTTTAGTAAGTTTTTTGTAGTAACTGTGCCTACATGATAAATTCCATTTGATAAAGTGAGACAACCCCTTTAAAGGGAACCTGTCATCAACTTTATGCCGACCTCACTGAGGGCAGCATAAAATAGTGACAGAAATGCTGATGTCAGCGGTGTGTCACTCATGAGCTAAAAGTAAGTGGTTACTAAGAACAAGCATCATAATCATGGTTATTCATAATCTCCTGCTCTCGCTGCCCATCCACTGACAATAGGCAGTTCTCTCCTAGAGAGAAAGGGAGAAAATTAGGTAGAAAACTGTTAATTATCAGCAGGTGGACGGGAGAGCAGGAATTTATAAATTACCATGACTCTTCTCAGGTGGCCGTGACTCTTTTCCAGGCCTAGGCTGCAATGATTGTAACATACTTGATTGAAACATACTTTTAACTTCTAAATTACAGACCGCTGAAATGAATTCCCCTGTCTCTACTTTATTTTGCCGTTAGTATGGGCAGCATAAAGTTGATGAGAGGTTCCCTTAAAGGTTGCCAAAATTGTTTAGTTTGAACAACAGAAGCATGAAAAATGGTACTGACATGGGCGTAGGGATCACTATAGCAGCCATAGCAATGGCTATGGGGCCCTACGCCACTGGGGGCCCAGGCCGCCGGCTGAGGATTTTATTTTATTTTTTTATTCATGTGGCGTAGCGTCACAGGCCCCTCCAGGACAGACAGAGAAAGCGCTATCTGCAGGGCGGTGGGCGGTGCGATAGGGGGCGGCCGGAGGCAGAGAGGCTTACCTGCAGTGAGGAGAGGGAGTGGTCCCGCTCCCAGTCTGGGCGGCAGTCCTACCGGCTGTAAGTGGAGGAGGCGGAATGTACAGCGAAGCTGCGCGCTGCTGGGCCTGGAAGCGCTGCTGGAGTGTGGGTGCGCAGACGTTCAAGTGGCTGTGAGGTGAGGGCTGGTAAAACTTACTTTGGAGTCCTGGACCATTATCTCTGGGGAGGAGGTGGGAGTGGGATCCCCGAGGTCTGGACCATTATATCTGGGGAGGAGGGGAAGCAGGACCCTGGAGGTCTAGACCATTATATTTAGGGGGGAGCAGGACCCTGGAGGTCTGGACCCTGGAGGTCTGGACCAATTTATTGAGGGGGAGCAGGACTCTGGAGGTCTGGACCATTATATCTGGGGAGGAGGGGGGAGCAGGACCCTGGAGGTCTGAACCATTATATTTAAGGAGAAGGGGTGAGCAGGACCCTGGAGGTCTGGACCATTATGTTTAAGGAGAAGGGAGGAGCAGGACCCTGGAGGTCTGGACCATTATATTTAAGAAGGGGGAGCAGGACCATGGAGGTCTGGACCATTATATTTAAGGAGAAGGGGGGAGCAGGACCCTGGAGGTCTGGACCAATATATAGGGGGGAACAGGACACTGGAGGTCTGGACCATTCTCTTTAGGGGGGAGCAGGACCCTGGAGGTCTGGACCATTATAAATGGGGAGTAGGGGGAAGCAGGAACCTGGAGGTCTGGACCATTATATAGGCAGGAGGGGGGAGCAGGACACTTGATGTCTGGACCATTATATCTGGGGACTGGTGGTGGGAGATTTAGGATGGGTGTGGGGGTGGGAGGTCTAGGAGTGGTGTGGGGATGTTGGGGTGGGAGGTCGGAGCTCTGGAAGGGGTGGGAGGTCTGAGAGGTATGTGGAGGTGGCAGATCCAGGAGGGGGGCCCATACATTTTTTTTGCTATGGGGCCCAGTCATTTCTAGCTACGCCCCTGGGTACTGACTATGTTAGAGAAAAGGTAACACAAATGCATATATTAGGAAAAGGCTATGAAACAGCATGAACATGTGTAGATGCCCGATGGACACTATTGGCTCATTATTTTCAAAGTAGACGTTATATGAATATAGCCGGATGCTGTCAAGAATGGGTGATCCCTCTAAACTCTCTGTGGAAATAAAGATACTTGTGAAGAGGTTACAGAAAGGTACAGAACTACTTTAAAGCATCATTGTATTTGTGTAACCAAAAATAAAATTGTCTGTGCTCCAAATCATTATGTGTAGTAACCACAGTCAGGCAGTCATGTTCTGACAAAAGAAAAAGCTACTTTCTCTGATTCATATTGGTCTACATTTATAAAAAAAATCACATGTGCAAAAATGTCACTTTTTATGCTGTGCTTGCCAAAAGTTCAAAAAGTGTGTTTTCATGGAAGGTAGCATAGCATATTTTACAAGATTTAAAAAGACACAAAAGCCTGAAAAAGCATACATAATACATCTAATCCATAGTGCACACACAGCTATGTCTACAAGGTTATCCCAAAACTTCTGCATTAAGCAGTTGAGGAGAATTTTTTGAGACAAATCACTTTGTCCTTTGCCAACTCCATCTTTAATTACAGAATGGTTAGGTGCACATGCATATGACCTCATACTCACAACAGGAAGTTCTGGGAGAGGGACAGGGCTTAAGCCTTAGGCACACCGAAATAAGGGCAGGTCAAAATGCCCACGCTGCTTTAGAAGTTCCTGCTATGTGGCTAATTCCATATATGTATATAGTCAGCACAATGAGGATGGAGGGGGGGTATCCTTGTTGTTATGGATACTTCTGTATATTTCACTTTTTCTATGTCACTATGTCACGCCTTGCCCTGGAAATGTGCGGAGGTCTGTCAGACTGGCTGCACATGTCTGACTTCTCAGTTTGTTTTGATTTGGGTTTGAGCTGGATCCACCTTCCCTCAGGTGTACTGGGTTTCATTGTTAGTAAGGCTATTTATCCCTCCTTCCCCCCAGTGGCCTGTGCGGTTTATAGTTCTTTCCTGGGAGCTCTTTATGTGTGGTGCATTGTCTGCTTCAGCTCTGCTCAAGATAAGTCCTCTCCGTTATTTCCCTTTGTGTGTTTTATCTAGGCCTCTAGGGAGACGCTTGCTTCCTCCTGGTTTGAAGAAGCAGGTTGCCTCTTCCCTTTTCCCTGCTGCTTAGGCTTTACCCAGTGTATTTAGGTTTAGCCACGAGGGCATGTGCATATCCACCATAAGGGTATGCACATGGGCACAGCAGTTTAGGGCAAGCTGTTAGGGATCGCTAGGTGGTGACCCTTTTCTCCCTAGCTTTTGGGCCTAGTCGTTTGTTCTGTTTGCTTTCCTGTGTTTGGTTATTTCCCCGCTTACCTACCTATCGTGACACACTACTTTTAAATTGTTACTGCCAGGTCTTGAAGTTAGGACCTTCTGGATTGTGGATTTTTTAAATGACTAAATACCTGAATAATACTTTTCCCATGTATTTCAACAGTTATCAACAGATACATCTCTATTTATATAACAGTACATTGTATGGATGTTTTTAAGATACAATCAGGATAAGGATAAGAGCAAAAGTATAGTTTTAAAACATCTTTTTGTCACGAAAAGGTAGGGAAAAGTGCATCCCTACTCTCCACCCACACCTTTGTCCCTACCTACTTGCATGATCCGTCCTAACCGACGGGGTACAACTGGGTGGCAGTCCCTAGCTTGTGTACGTGCAGTGACCTAAAGGAGCAATAAAGTGAGGGAACAAAAGACACAGACAGAAAACACAGAAGCAAAGGCTTCCCAGGACGGGTAAGAACAGCAACCGGAGTCATATACAAGCCAAGGTTAGGAGCCAGGAGATCTCATCAGTACCAGGGGTATCACAAGGTCAAAAGTCAAATACAAGCCGAGATCAGGAGCCAAGAGATCGCCTCAGTACCAGGGGTATTACAAGGTCAAAAGTCAAATACAAGCCGAGGTCAAACAAAGGAAGTCACACATGCAGGTGAGGTAGCAAGACCATTTAGAGACAACCTGTTTAAATAGGTCTAATTGATGGGTCACGTGCAGTGGCGTCGCCAAGAAGGGGCCAGAGGGGGCCACGGCCCCCCCTACATCACGCTGTGCCCCCATGTGCCCCCTTAACTGAAATGCCCCCCCAACTGAGTGGCCGCAGGGCACAGAGAGATGGGCACTTCCATTGCGCTCTTCTCCATAGTATAGTCATCTGTATCGCCGTCCTCAGGACAGCGATACAGATGCCTGTGCTAGTGCAGCAGGGCAGGGGAGGGAGAGGCGTGTCCCTTCCCCTTCCTCTGATCGGCTGCAGGCACTAGGCCGGCAGCCTATCAGAGGCTGGCGCAGGCGGTGCAATGACGTTATCGTGCCGCCTGAGCCATACAGTGTGGGACACAGTCCGGAAGAGGCCTGCATCGCATCACTGACATGGAGGTAAGTATACGTTTTTTTTTTTAATATGTACAATAGTTTTACAGGCACATTAGGGGAGCTCTTACTGGCACATGGGGGGCTCTTGTTACTGGCACATTGGGGGGCTCTAAGCTCTTGTTACTGGGCTGGCACATGATGAGGGGTCTCTTACTGGCACATAGGGGGCTCTTACTGGCACATAGGAGACTCTTGTTACTGGCACATGGGGGGCTCTTGTTACTGGCACATGATGGGGTTGGCTCTTGTTACTGGCACATGATGGGGGGCTCTTATTACTGGCACATGGGGGGGCTCTTGTTACTGGCACACAATGGGGGCTCTTGTTAATGGCACATGATGGGGGGGGCTTATTACTGGCACATGATAGGGGGGCTTATTACTGGCACATGATAGGGGCTCTTGTTACTGGTACATTGGGGGGCTCTTATTACTGGCACATGATGGGGGCTCTTATTACTGGCACATGATGGGGGGGCTCTTGTTACTGGCACGTGATGGGGGCTCTTATTACTGGCACATTGGGGGGGCTCTTATTACTGGCACATTGGGGGGCTCTTATTACTGGCACATGATGGGGGGACTCTTGTTACTGGCACGTGATGGGGGCTCTAATTACTGGCACATGATGGGGGCTTTTATTACTGGCACATGGGGGCTCTTGTTACTGGCACATAGGGGAGCTCTTGCTACTAGCACATGATGGGGTGGGCTCTTGTTACTGGCACATGATGGGGGCTCTTATTACTCTGGCACATAGGGGGGCTCTTGTTACTGGCACATGATGGGGGGCTTATTACTGGCACATGATGGGGGCTCTTATTACTTGCATGTGATAGGGGCTGGGCTCTTAATACTGGCACATTGGGGGGGCTCTTATTACTGGCACATGATGGGGGCTCTTATTACTGGCACATGATGGGGGGCTCTTATTACTGGCACATGATAGGGGGTTCTTATTACTGGCACATTGGGGGGGGGGCTCTTGTTACTGGCACATGGGGGGGCTCCTGTTACTGGCATGTGATGGGGGGCTATTATTACTGGCACATGATGGGGACTCTTATTACTGGCACATGGGGGCTTTTGTTACTGGCACATAGGGGAGCTCTTGCTACTAGCACATGATGGGGTGGGCTCTTGTTACTGGCACATTATGGGGGGCTCTTATTACTGGCACATAGGGGGGCTCTTGTTACTGGCACATGGGGGGGCTCTTGTTACTGGCACATGATGGGGGGCTCTTATTGCTGGCACATGGGGGGCTCTTGTTACTGGCACATGGGGGGTGCTCTTGTTACTGGCACATCATGGAGGGCTCCTGTTACTGGCACATGGGGGGCTCTTATTACAGGCACATGATGGAAGGGCTATTATTATTGGCACATGATGGGGGGCTTATTACTGGCACATGATGGGGGCTTATTACTGGCACATGATGGGGGCTCTTATTACTGGCATGTGATGGGGCTGGGCTCTTATTACTGGCACATTGGGGGGGCTCTTATTACTGGCACATTATGGGGGCTCTTATTACTGGCACATGATCGGGGGTTCTTGTTACTGGCACATTGGGGGGGCTACTGTTACTGGCACATGATGGGGGGGCTCTTGTTACTGGCACATGATGGGGGGGATCTTATTACTGGCATGTAATGGAGGGCTCTTATTACTGGCATGTGATGGGGGCTCTTGTTACTGGCAGATGATAGGGGCTCTTGTTACTGGCACGTGATGGGGGCTCTTATTACTGGCATGTGATGGGGGCTCTTGTTACTGGCACGTGATGGGGGCTCTTGTTACTGGCACATGATGGGGGGGCTCTTATTACTGGCATGTGATGGAGGGCTCTTATTACTGGCATGTGATGGGGGCTCTTGTTACTGGCAGATGATGGGGGCTCTTGTTACTGGCACGTGATGGGGGGGGCTCTTATTACTGGCATGTGATGGGGCTCCTGTTACTGGCACATGATGGGGGGCTCTTATTACTGGCACATGATGGGGGGGCTCTTATTACTGGCATGTGATGGAGGGCTCTCATTACTGGCATGTGATGGGGGCTCTTGTTACTGGCACATGATTGGGGAACTTATTACTGGCACATTATTGGGGGCTATTATTACTGGCACATTATTGGTGAGCACTATAGGGGCATCTACTGAGGCCACAAAGAAGGGCTATTTTATATGGGGGTCTCTGTACAGTAGCATTTTATACTGGGACACATTATGGTGGATACTATGGGGAAGGGGGAGAGGAGTACTATGGAGTCATCTACGGGGCACTAAGGAGGGGTATGTTATACTTGCAAATTATGGGGGACACTGAGGGCGTCTACTGGGGCATGATATATGGGGAATTTTATACTGGTACATTATGGGGGGCACTAGAAGGAAGGGGGGAGAGGAGCACTATGGGGGCATTTACTGGGGGCACTATATAGGGGTATTTTATACTGGCACATTATGGGTGCACTATGGGGACATTAGCTCAACTGGGGGTATTTTTTGCACTGTCACATTACAAAGGAGAATTATTTCTACTGGGGGGGGCATAATGGTGGGCTTTATTACTCCCCCATGGTATGACCCCCTAGTAGCAGCACCAGCCTCTCCCTGCTCTGCTATCCATCTGCCCCTTCTCCAAATCCTTATTATGAAATCTTTCTCATTAGGATAAAACACAACATCAGCTCCACCGAGCCCCCTGGCCAAAGTATTGAAGTGGTGTCCGAGATCCCCAAGGGCCAAGCCAAGTAATTGTAAGTTTTCATGTGAAATATGTTTATGTTATACACATATAGCATACACTGTGCCACACAATATACAGTATACCTCTACACTGTGTAGTCTGTTCTAGAAAATAATCTGGAAGTGCCCCTCCCAAGACAAGGCTCTGATCCGCCACTGGTCTGGACCGCTCACAGGAGTGTACATTTCTTCTAAACTGTAATCCGTATTCTCTGACCTGCAGAAATCAGCACTCGCTGGGTAACAACTAACAGGCAGTGCCTGTAGGCTGTAGCCTGGCCCTGTTACCGAAGCTATCTGAGTGGTGTAAGGTTAAGGTACTAGTAGAGATGAGCGGCCGCTGAATCCTGATTTAAAGTTAAAGTTACTGGATATAGATTACAGTTTACAAATGTCAAATGTACACTCCTGTGAGTGGCGGGGAGGGGGATCTGTTGATTACACTGTTATAGGGAGGGTAATCTGTGGATGACACTGTTATGGAGGGGAAAATGGGGATGACACTGTCATGGGGTGGAAATGGGGATGACCCATATAGCATAGGATGCTATATACGGTATGTGTCATCCACAGATCCCCCTCCATAACAGTGTCATCCACAGATCCCCTCCATAGCAGTGTCATCTACAGATCCCCCTCCCTATAAAAGTGTCATCCATAGGCAAGTAGGACATGTTGAAATCTGAGTGATTTTTTTTTTTTTTAAACCACAGACAGCAGGACTTTTTTTCCCTGTTGCGGTTTTAGGTATTGGGTAAAGTATCGCAGCATTTCTAAGCATACTCGTGTAAATGTATCTTTGCTATAGCTGCCCCCCATACTTTTGTCCTGGCCCCCAGTGTGTCCCCCAAAATTTGAAAGCTAGAGATGCCACTGGTCTCCGCCTCCTGCATAACCAACCCCAGCCCCCAAGTATCGACCCTGATGCTGTTTGACAGCGAAAGTGAGAGGGACATCTTGGGGGTGGTAATGCAGGAGAGTGAGCTAGAGCTTGGTCCGGATGCTCAGGACCTTTTGGAAGGGATGGAGGAGGAGGGGGTACCGCCCATCAGTACCCCAGTGACATCTCTTCCAACTGGTGCGGGTGGTTTCAGCCACAGAACCCAAGCATCTAGTCAGACCCAGGCGTCAGCGAGGGGACAGCGGAACCAGGTCAGGGGCTCCACGTGTGCTGTTCCCCTCTGTCAACCACTGGTCGTCCTTGGGTTTGACATTACAGGGGATTAAGAGGAGGAAGACTTAGAATGGGAGCCACCTCCCTTGTCAGGTGACAGCAGCACTGATGAGGAAGGTAGGCACCCGAGGCAAATGGTGCGCCAGCTCACCAGGGAGCCCAGTGGCAGGGGCTCCAATGGTAATGGCAGCAGCAGCAGGTGCCGCCTCAACCTATAGGCAAGGAGCCCGAATAGGCGCAAGCCAGCACCGCCCCATCTGACAGAAGGTCGGTGCGTAAGTTGCCTTTTGAGCTTACTTTACCCTGGCAGCACACAATGTTACAATTGCCATCTGTTTTCTGTGCCATGCCAGGGTGAGGAGAGGGAGGTCTGTTTCTTGGCTGGGTACCTCTGCCCTAAACCAGCACCTGCGAGTCAACCACTGGCGGGAGTATGAACAGATGCAGGGTGGTTACAGCAGCGCCAGCAGCAGTGCGCAGGGGACAGCAGCTCCTGCCACTGTCCTGCAGCCACCCCACCCCCTTCCAATAATGCATTCCCACTCCCCCACTCGCTCTCCTAGAGGTACTGGGACCGGCAGCCAGACCTCTTCCTCCTCTGCACCCACCTCTATCGCCTCAACTGCCGTTCAGCGCCAGCCGTTAGTTGCCGACGCATTTGAACGCACTGCGCCCTTCGCCCCTGGGGACTGACGCGTGGAATCACTCAATGGGATCCTGGCAAGGGTTATTGCCCAACATCTGCTGCCCTTAAATATTGTGGACTGCAATCCATTCTGGCAGATGTTGGAGCAGGCCCAACCTAGATGGCATGTCCCCACTTACCATTTCTTTGCCAGTATCGGCATCCCTGCCCTACACCAGCACATTGTGCAGAATGTATCCATGTCGCTGGATCACGATGTCAGTGACAGGGTGCATCTAACAATGGATGCCTGGATCAGCAGACATGAGCAGGGATGATACATCAGTTTTACAGCCCATTGGGCATCCCTCCAAGGCGTCGGGGAGGGATCATCAGATGTGGCGGCATTTCAGTTTGTAGTGCCGCCCCTGGGTGTCCTGGGCATAACTGCTACTCTCCCTCAAGCCACTGTCTCTACTGCTGCTGAGACCCCCAGCAAGCATACCCGTAGCTATGCAAATGTGTGGCACGTCCGCTGCCAGGCCGTGCTCCAGCTTGTGAGCTTAGGGGAACGTAGACACACTGGACCTGGCTCAGGTCCACTAGTGGCTGACACCTTGAAGGCTCCAGGCAGGTATGGTTGTCTGTGACAATGGCAGCAACCTCCTCGACTGTGGCAGTCTAACTCACATGCCCTGCATGGCATATGTCCTCAACCTTGTGGTGCAGAAGTTCCTATGCACATACCCAAGGGTAAGCGACATCATGCAACGTGTACGTAGGATTGCCAGCCACTTCCGGCACTCTCCAACCGCGTTTCTGTCCAAACTGCAGCAGGACAACAGCCTGCCACCTCATAGGCTGATTGCTGACAGTGTGACGCGGTGGAACTCCACCCTCCATATGCTGGAGAGGTTGTGGGAGCAGTGACGGGCGGTGAAAGAATACCTGCTGGACCAAGGCACTTCTGGGCCATCACACCCAATCCCCTACATCACTAATGCGGAGTGGGGCAGTTACACCAGGTCTGCCACATGTTGGCCCCATTCGAGCAAGCAACCAAGATGGTCAGCAGGGAGCATGTCGGCCTCAATGGCAGCAAGAGGACCAAGATAGTGAAAAGAGTACGGTGGCTCTCTGTCGCCTGTGACTATGAATGGGTGCTACTGGGCCTAATGACTCACCCAGTCAAAAGAAGTTAAACTATATATAGAAAGGCTGAGCACTCTCCCAATTGACCACACAAAGACTATTCAAAAATAATTATATTTATTACACCGATATATGATAAAAAATAAAATCTAAAATATACAAAATGCACAATTAAAATATATTCTATTAAAAATAGTAAATGAAACTGTTCAGATTCAGAGTCTAATTAGGTTGCGGTGGAATACAAAAGATTGCTATATGCAACTTGGAAGAAAAAGTATGTCCTGATTAGAGGAGAAGGAGATCAATAACACCTCAGTACTTTTATCTTCAACATTATGCAGGAAAATTAAAAAAAATATATATTTTTTTTAAGATAAATTTTCGGATGATTGTCCAGGCTTAAATTCGATATTTAATTGCGATTATTTTTTCCGATTATTTTCCGAATTTTTCAGTCAATATTCCCTGTATAGTAAAACACACACTGTTGTAAAGATGCTGTCTGACTATAGCACACAATGGCGTCCCACGTGGCTAATGGAGTCAGGTGCAGCAGTACCTGTTAGTAGCGGTTCAGCAGAAACAGTGTGAGCGAAGTGGCCCTCCGTGTAGAGGTCTGTCCTGATCTTGATGAGTTATGTGTCGGCCTTGTCCTACAGTGTTACCATTTCCCTGCTGCTGTCTGTTCTGTTCCTGCTGAATTAGGAACAGTTATTTGTATGCCTTATACTACAATGCTACCATTTCCCTGCTGCTGTCTGTTCTGTTACTGCTGATTTATGTCCAAATATGTGTATGCCTGACACTACAGCATTACCATTTTCAAGATGCTGCTGTCTGTCTGGATATTACTGAGTTAGGCCCAGCTTTGTGTATGCCCTATAATACAGTGTTACCATTTCCCTGCTGCTGTCTATTCTGTTCCTGTTGATTTACACCCAAATATGTGTATGCTTTACACTACAGCGTTACCTTTTACCTGCTGCAGTCTGTCCTGCTCCTGCTTAGTTTAGTCTAGCTAGGTGTAGGCCTTATACTATACCCTTAACAATTACCTGATGCTGCTGTCTGTCCTGATCCTGCTAAGGACTACCATCATGGACCACTTATTCACCCTTTGACTTTATCAACTATGCTTCATTTTTTGCGCATGTGCCCTGTTCATCATATATTGTCAATATTTACATATATTCTTTTTAATAAAATACAATCATGCGGTGTTACACTTCATTTACCCAAAAAACACGTTTTATTTATTTTATCTGTTATAATTTTTCTTTACTTGGGTTTTGGGTGGCCCTGGTGTGGCTCTTACTAAAACTAGGTGGGGACCACATGTGGGCTTCCTTTTTCAGAAGGTCTTGTGCAGTTCACATTGTACAGGACTGATTGAGGACCCTAATTAAATTGTATTATATATTTGTTTGTTTTAATCAGGATTTAGGCTTGAACATAGTGTTGTCTGTCGTCCTGAACAGGATGCCTGACTTCCATGTTGACCTCTCCACCTGGTTGGGTGTGACTGGCATTATACTCATCCATGTGATAATCCTGTTTTGGGAATGGAGCGGTATTGCCACATGTATAAATCTATATATATACATTTTTATTTGATGTTACTTCCTGACAACTATGAAATGATACTGTGCACATGAGATTTTTTATAGAATCAAACTTTTTATTTTTCAGTATAAACTGTATAATATAATATTCTTGAAGCCATGTCAACATTTTGGGAGTTATTCTTATCATTTCCAAGGTTTGCTATCATGTGACCACATAGACAAGATGCTTTTGTGGCTCTGCTTGCGTTCAGTTTCTGTTGTGAACATGTGATCTGTTATCATGTGAACACCCTGTCTATGGACACTAGTGGCCTGTGTGTGTTCCTCCTTCGATGCAATAACATTATTGCGTCATATTTTTCGTTATGTAATGCGGAAGCAATGCGCCAACATGCGCTGTTAACCAAAAGGGACGCTATATTGGATCCATGCTGGTTAGTTCTTGGCCCCCTCCATTATGTTTTTAATTGGTACACTGGATATTTTAATGACAAAATTGCTTTTTGACATATTTTTCAAATCTGGATTAGTGATGAATTTAGGAGATAATATGAATTCACATACTTTAATGGAAGTTAATAATCTCTTAACAGTATGGATACTTATATATTATTGATTTTTTTATATTATTTTTTATGTTTAGACACTACGAATCAAACACATTAAAACTAGGGGGGCGGAGCTAGCCGCGAGCCGGGCTGGACGTCTGATCCCAGAGCTCTTCACAGACACTGCTGCAGCTTCGGTATAGCGGGTGTTATATCCCCTTAAAATGGTAAAGACAAACAAGGAAAGGAGCGACACGGCACAGAGTACCCAAAAGGTGGTTCACACGCAGTCAGAGATGGATCGCTTCTTGAAAAAACAAAGTTTCTCTCCAGCTCACAGAGCCAAGATGGCGCCGGAGGGTGCCAGAGCAGCCGCGCTGCCGGATGATTCAGATGGGGAAAGTTCCTGCGCAATGTCGGAGGGACCCGAACCTGCGGACCTGCCTCTATCTAGAGCCTTCTTCAAGAAGACACTTTACAAGGCGCTGCAGCCCTTACATAAGGACATTTCGGATATAAAGACGGAGGTAAAGCAGATTGGGGGCCGCGTTATGGCGCTGGAGGAGACGCAGGCAGCTATCGCTAGTCACGGGGAGGCTGTGCGGAAGGTTTTACAAGATCACAGCACCCACCTTACCTCGGCGCTTCTCCACCTGGAAGACCAGGAAAATAGGAGCAGGCGGAAGAATGTCCGCATAAGAGGGGTGCCAGAGGACGTCCCGCCGGGAGAAATTATACCCGCGGTAACCGCCATTTTCGCATCGCTGATAGGGGAAGAGAAGGCCGCACAGATTGTGATTGAGAGGGCCCACAGGGCTCTAAGGCCTAAGCCACTTGAAAACGGCCCCCCTAGAGATATAATATGCGGTTTACTGAACTTTTTGGACACTGCTGCTATTTTAAAAGCTGCTAGAGACGCCAAAGACATCTCCTATAATGGAGCACGCATACAATTTTTCCAGGATCTGGCGTCCAGCACTTTGGCAAAACGCAGAGCTCTGAAGCCTGTCACAGATGCCTTGAGATCACATAAGCTGCCAGTGAGATGGCTCTTTCCATTTGGCCTTGCAACATCTAAGGCTGGTCAGCAGATCATCATTAGAACGCCGCAGGACTTAGCAGCTGCATGGGACAAGCTGGGTATCACTCCTGTGGAGGTGCAGTCGTGGATGCCAGTCCCAGAGGATTTGGGCTTACCGGACCTGCCTGAGATTCCAACATGGCAGGTAGTCAAGAAACCGAAATCGCCCAAGAACAGGAAGATCACCTGAATTAAGGAAGGACTCTCCTGTTAAAGTCTCACTTTTATTTTATTTTTCCAGTTCTACACATAGTTTTACGCATATACCCTTGGTGCGTCACCAAGGGGGCACATGTATGTGGGCTGGAAATCCTCTGATGACACACATAGTGATCTTTTCTGGTTATATGTTCAATTTATTATTTTTGATACCAGTTAACCACTTCATAGTAGAGAAGTATCTACTACAGATATGTTTAAAAGTACTTGTCACCTTAGCTTGAAGGTGCCTAAAGCAGTTAAGATTATTTTCCTCACTGTTATAGGTTTATACTTTGCAGTATTACATTGCATTCATTATTTGCAGTCACCCGCCGTACGATAAGGTGTTAAATTAGCTGTTATGTTATAGCAGCTTGTCTTGATGTTACAGGCTTTCCTCTCTCCCATGCAGAGGTGGGGTGTTGCTCCGGGCTGGTTCCATTCTCTCTGCCCGTTAGGCGGGAGGGGGTGGGGCTAGCTCTGGTGGAACACTTCCACCCACAATATGGATAATGTTGGTAATTGCCTGCCACTCATTGTTCATTGCTGTAGTTCATTGTAAAAATGTTTTCCCCTGGTTCCATACCTTTATTGGGCTCTTAATGGTTCAAAAACCCTTCCTTCCACATGTAGGCTATGGCTAATCTAAACATACTGTCACATAATGTGAATGGTCTCAATATCCCACAAAAAAGAAGACAAATTTTCAACCTATTGCTGAAACAAAAGGCAGACATTGTCCTTTGGCAGGAGACTCACTTCCGCCATGATCATACCCCCTCATTACCTACAGCAAAATATGCGCAGTGGTTTCATGCGACTTATTCCTCTGCCTCTAGAGGGGTCTCCATTGCTATTAGCTCATCAATTCCATTTAAATTGACCAAATCCTTTGTTGATCCAGAGGGACGATTACTTATCCTTCAGGGCACCATCTTTAGTGAAAGGATTACTATACGCTCCGAACTCCGGTCAGATTCCCTGGCTAATAAAGGCGCTTAGGAAAATTAAAGAATACTCAGAAGGTATGCTAGTGGTAGGAGGAGACCTAAATGTTTCACTGGACATTGTCACACCAAAAGCTAATAACATCAATAGGAAACAAATGGGGAGATTGATGATGGCTTTAGCGGAGGTACGTTTGATTGATGTTTGGAGGACAGTTCATCCAACAGAGTCAGACTCTACGTATTATTCACATGTCCACAACACATATAGTCGGATAGACTACCTTTTCGTGACTGACGCATACATTACTAATGTGAGGGAGGTGGAGATAGGGAATATAGTGATCTCAGATCATGCCCCTGTTAAAATGTCTTTGTCCCTTCAAGAACTCCCGCATAGAGCTTGGTCGTGGAGGTTAAACACTACACTTCTGGAGTCGCAACCACACATAGACTCACTGTCAGCCAAATTAGAAAACTATTTTACAATAAACGCTACTCCAGATATCTCTACCCCGATACTTTGGGAAGCCCATAAGGCTTACATAAGAGGGGAATTGATAGCATTGGGATCCCACGTCAAGAAAAAATCCACGAAGGAACTGATGTCCCTGCTTTCCCAGATTCAAACACAAGAAAAATTGCACAAACTGACACATTCTGAGATCCATAAAAATGCCCTGGTCATACTTAGACGCAAAGTGAAAGACCTTCTCAACATTAAAGGGACAAGGTCCTTATTGCTTCTGAAGAGTAAAATATATGAACATGGGGACAAAGGCAACAGAATGATGTCCTATCTAATTAAGAAGAGGAGGGAAAAAACCTTTGTCTCATCGATTAAAACTGGTCCAAATTTGAGAGTAACATCGACCCCACTTATAGCTAAAGCATTCCAATCTTTTTACTCACAACTTTACAATCTCCCAACTCCGAATATAGATTCTGTATCGGGTGAAAAAACGTTAACCTCATTAATAGAGAAGTTCTTGACATCAATTAAAGCTCCGTCACTTACAGTGGAAGAAGGCGAGCATCTTCTTAGACCCTTCTCCGTGACAGAAGTTGAGAAGACACTTAATTCCATACCCATAGGAAAAAGCCCAGGACCTGATGGGTTGCCCATGATCTATTTTAAAAAGTTTAAGAAGGTTCTGTTACCTCGTTTTACGGATCTTTGCAACTCACTGTTGGGGGGGATGTCGCTAGCTCCCCAGGCCTTGAGGGCGCATATCACCATTCTGCATAAAGAAGGGAAAGATCCAGAGGACTGTGGGAGCTACAGACCTATATCCCTTCTCAACTGTGACCTGAAGTGGTGGTCTAAATTGTTAGCCTATAGGATTTCCCCATTACTGACTAGACTTATCGACCCTGAACAGGTCGGGTTTGTCCCTGGTAGAGAAGGGAAACACAACATTTGGAGAATAATTCACCTAATTCATAATGCTCGGGTCACAAACTCCCCCTTGTTGCTACTGGGTACTGATGCGGAGAAGGCATTCGACAGGGTAAATTGGGACTTCATCAGAGCTACTTTGTTGAAATTTGGTTTTCCCCCGGTATTTGTCTCAGCCATATTCTCACTGTACTCGTGCCCAATGGCTCAGGTATTGGTTAATGGTGCCCTGTCGGATGCCTTCCCCATCAGAAATGGGACTAGACAGGGATGTCCCCTCTCACCCACACTGTTTATTTTATGTTTGGAAATGTTCCTCCTAAGAATTAGACAAGCTGATGATATTAAAGGTGTTTCTATAGGCCAATATCATCACAGGACTGCTGCATTCGCAGACGACCTGCTAATCATAATTTCTAACCCTGAAAAAGCTCTCCCCGCCATAATGTCCCTATTCGATCAATACAATATAGTCTCTAACTTCAAAATAAACTTCTCCAAATCAGAAGCCCTACAAGTTAATGTTCCGAATAAGATCTTGAACTCACTTAAACATTCTTCTCCGTTTAAATGGTCAACAACTGCTATTAAATTTCTAGGGGTCAATGTCCCAGCAGATTTGAGTTTATTGTTTAGATTAAATTATACGCCATTACTTACTAAGATCAAATCCTTTATATCCTCCTTAAAAGTACCTTTTATGTCATGGTTTGGTAGGAAAAACCTATTGGCTACGTTTGTTTTGCCCCAACTATTGTACATATTCCAAGCCTTGCCGATCCATGTCCCCACTTCCTACCTAACACAAATCAGAAGAACATTTTCCTCCTTTCTGTGGAAATCCAAACGGCCCAGAATTGCCTATCAACTTCTTTCCCAGAAGAAATTTAGAGGTGGTATATCGTTACCTGATATGGCCTTATATAATAGAGCTGTTCACTTAACTAGATGGGCGCTACTGACAAATGAAAAAATTCAAGCTCCATATCTTGACATAGAGAGGTCTCTTTTAGGTATACACAGAAGTGCCCTGCTGTGGCTCCCACACTCTCTACTAACACTTTGTCAGAAAATGTGCACGCTGACAAAGAGCATGCTAGTTTGCTACCGCAACTCGTCAGTGTCTTCACTGAGGGTAAATAAGATATCTAAGATATTCCCTCTAAATGTTCTACCATACTTATTTGATAGAATGGACGGGAGAGAGAAAAGTTGGTGGCATAGGTGGGGGGATGTTAGAGTAGGTGAAGTATTAGACAATGACAAATTCTTATCGTTAACAGAAGCACATGCCAAATTAGGCTGGGAACCCCCCTCTCTGGTGCAATGTTGGGATTTTAAAAACTTATGTAAGAAATATGAAAAAACTTCAGACCACACGTTTTTAGAGCCCACTTGGTTAGAAAACCTCACCGCCCTCCCCTCTGCTCTGAAAAAGTCACTCTCAATCACATATAATAACCTGCTTTCTGAGCTTGCCATTCAAAAACCATACTTTATTCGTCAGTGGGAGAAGGATCTAGGGAGGGTACTCTCTGAAGTGGAATCTGCGTATGTCCTCTCCCATGCACAAGGTTTCTCCTCTTGTATTCGCTATCAGGAAAATTCCTATAAAACTATTACTAGATGGTACAAAACCCCCGAGTACTTGAGTTCTATAGGAGTTTCTCCCTCTGATAGATGTTGGAGATGTCAACTAGAGGTGGGATCTATGGTTCATATTTGGTGGTCCTGTCCCTTAATTAAACAGTTTTGGAAGGATGTGGAAGGTACCATTAATGATGTTTGCTCATTGAACCTGACTCTTTCTCCTGAACTGGTGTTGTTGTGGATCCCTACTACTAACTTCAAACCTTCTAAGGCAAATCTACCCACTCATATGATTGCGACAGCTAAACTACTGATACCGACAAAATGGAGGGATACCTCTCCACCAGATTTAAAAATGTGGTTCAGCAAAATGCATCAGCTTCATAGACTGGAGGAGATGGTGGGTTGGATCCATGGTAGCAGATTAAAATATTTGGAGACTTGGCTTCCTTGGAAAAAGTCTCAAGCTGTAAAGGATTCTGAAGCCCTTGACTCTGCGGTTGTCTGATATGTCCTAAAGGCAGTTCCGGAGAAAAAGTCTCTTTCACTTTCACTTTCTTCTATATACATATAAATTTGTAACTGATGTGATGGGAGATAGATGGGAATACCATAATATCCTTCATAAAGGTCTTCTAAAAGGCTTTATGCGAATATATCTTTTATGTTGATTCGACTAAAATTGGGAATTGAGCCATACCACAGGGTTTATGTCATGCCTGCATTTTCTATAAAAATATTGCACTCAACTTTTAGAAGTTATTTAAATTTTGGGTCATTGAGAAGCCTTACCGTTGATATTTTTTCCCCTTTATTATTTACCCCACTTTCTTCTTATTTTGGTTCACCCTACCCCTCCCCCCCTTTTTTCCCCCTTCCTTACTTTCCTTAGCTAGTTGTTGCTAACTATTTGTAAAAATACATATTTGGAAAAATGCTTATAAGTAACCATATATGTGGAGGTTGTTATTTCCAACAATGTACAAAATTGTAACTGATTATGTATAAAAAATGACGAATTTTTTTGTACTTATGCTTATAAGCTATGAAACAATAAAAAGAGATTTACAAAAACACATTAAAACTAATTCGATTATTAATAGTTTTCATTAAATAATCAACTGGGTTTGTATTTGTAATTGGCACCATTCACTTTTGTCTCTGCTTGAGAAAGGTCCCATTGTGTGGACTGAAACATCGCTTTTGGTTGAATAAACACACATTTTCTTGGGGCTGTGCCATGTCATGTGTTTATATAAATATATATATATATATATATATATATATATATATATATATATGTTTATATAAAAAAAATTCTTGTGGGCTTCACAATCTTAAAAATCCTTTGAAAAACAAAAATGGCAAAGGAATATATTGCAATTTGTATGCATGGGAACACATTCCTGCTGCCAACAAAAAACATACTGCTGTCAGAGGTGTATAAGTCTGGTGGAGGCCCATTCCTGGGAACATATTCCTGCTACAAAGAATCGGCTCCAGTCTGTTCTGACTGAGTTTTGACCAGCTATGTGTAGGCCTTATACTACACCATTACCATTTACCTGCTGTTGTCTGTCCTGATGAGTGTGATGGAGCTATGTGTAGTCCCTATACTACACCATTACCATTTACCTACTGATGTCTGTCCGGATGAGTTTGGGCGAGCTATGTCTTGGTCTTATACTACACCTTTTACCTTTACCTGCTGCTGCTATCTGTCCTGATCCAGATGAGTTTACTGAGTCTGCTGATGTAACCTCCTTTGCTGTTCCTGTATTATCTTTTGCTGGACGCAGATCTCCTGCATTGCCCTTTGGTCGGCCTGCTGCAGCTGCATATTTTTTTATTTTTTTATTTACAGAGTACTGTTAGGATTTAGAAAAATATTAAAATTACTTTCAATTAAGATTAATAGGCAATTAGTGCATTGTGTGTAGTATTTGTTAAAGTACTGACGATTTACATTACAATTCGTTAGTTAATGATATTTATGATTATATAGTTTGTTAGTTAGTGATAGTTCAGTATAGTATAATGTTATTTAGTTAGTGCTAGTTCAGTACAGTATAATTATATTTAGTTGGTTAGTTTGTGATAGTTAAGTAGAGTATAATGTTATTTAGTTGTTTAGTTAATGGTTTTTATGTAGATTACATAGTTAGTGTCTAGTATTGTTGTTTTCTATTACTGTAGTGTGTGTTGTCCCCTCATTTTTACAGAGCGAACTGGAATCACACAATGCTCAGAATTTAGATAAACAACTCAGAACTCATAAGAAATGCAAATTCACCCCTTAATGATCAGGACATTTTTCTCCTTTCTGTCCAGGCCATTTTGAGCAAATCTGACGTGTCACTTTATGTGGTAGTAACTTTAAAACACTTTTACTTATCCAGGCCATTATGAGATCACTTGGTATTACGCTTTTTGTGATGTTAGGTGTCAAAAAATTGCTTTTTTGACAGTTTTTATTTTCTTTGTTTTAACGGTGTTCATCTTAGGTGTTAGGTCCTGTGATATTTTTATACTGCTGGTTATTGCAGATGTGGCGATACCTAATATGCATATATTTTTTTGTATTTTATTATTACACAATAATAGCATTTTTGAACCAAAATAAATCATGTTTTAATGTCTCCATATTCTGAGAGCCATATTTGTTTTATTTTTTGGGTGATTGTTTTAGGTAGGGGCAAATTTTTTGCGGGATGAGTTGACGGTTAAATTGGCACTATTTTGGGTGTCATACGCTGTTTGGATTGCTTCGTGTTGCACTTTTAGTGATGTAATGTGACAAAAAATGGTTTATTTAGCACAGTTTTTATTTTTTATTTTTTAACAGTGTTCACCTGAGGGATTAGGTCATGTGATATTTTTATAGAGCCTGTCGATACAGACTACTTTAGTTCTTTCATTATTTTTTTTATTTTTATTTAACTTTATTTTGGAAAAAGGACCCATTTTTGTCTTGAATTTTTTTTTTTAACCTAATATATTTTTTTTCAGTTTCTTTTTTGTCCCCCTCTGGGACTTCAACTTTTGGGGGTCTGATCCCCTTTACAACATATTACAATACTTCTGTATTGTAATGCATTGGCTGTAAGTGTATTACCAGTTTAATACAAGGGGCTGGATCTCACCGGCCGTCCCAGAAGGCAGCCACAATGCCTAAGGAAGGCATCGGGCTACCTTCCCTGCCATCAGGTCCCCGTCACAGCAGCACATGTCTGAAGCTCATACGTGCCGCAGTCAGAGCTGACCGTGGCCATGCAGGGGTTAATGTGCCGGCATCGGTGAAATCACCGATGCGGCACATTAACCCCTGGATGGCCACGGTCAGCTCTGACCGCGGCATGTATGAGCTTCAGACATGCATACAGCAGGGGTCCGGCTATCAGTGACCTGCCCCCGATCAGGTGGGCGCAGCTCCTGCACCCGCCCAATAATCATGCAGTACATTTACATCACTGGGCTTTAAGTCACGTCTAGATCTGACGTACGTCATCGGGCGTTAAGGAGTTAAGTGGGGGATGTATCTAAAAATGCCTTTTACTGGCATACAGAATGATGATTGCTGTTTATGTATACATACACACACATATATATATATATATATATATATTTCTGTGCGTGTAAAACGCACAAAATCAGCCAGTTACATCATACATCTGTACCTCGCTGTGTGTATAAATATATATATATATACTCATGGCGAGGTAGAGATATATGATGTAACTGGCTGATTTGCTACATGTCACACCAGTTAATAAGTAATCATTTGTAAAGGGAAGAAATACTTATTTTCGTAACTGTATATATGCATTACATAGTGTTGGCGAGAGATACAAAACTAATAAGCATTGTACCTGGGCATTTTCTGTCACGGCTCTCTCTAATCAATTAGTAGAGTAATTGCAGCACACAGCTTTTCTTGTTGCTCATTAAATTTTATTTTTAATTTTTGTCATCATATGACCAATGGCTCTCTCTAATCCACTCTGAATTCCTCCTCTTCAAATCCGACCATTTTTATAATATGGCCATCCTAGGGTGATTGCCCTTAGACCCCTTTCACACAAGCTAGTTTTCCGCACGGGTGCAATGCCTGACGTGAGCACATAGCACCCGCACTGAATCCTGACCCATTCATTTCAATGGGTCTGTGTACATGAGTTTTTTTTTTTCATGCATCAGTTCTGCGTTGCGCGAAAAACACAGCATGTTCTATATTCTGTGTTTTTCATACAAGCCCTCGCCCCATAGAAGTGAATAGGTCTTCAGTGAAAAACACATTGCATCCTCAAGCAAGTGCAGATGCAATGCGTTTTTCACTGATGGTTGCTAAGAGATGTTGTTTATAAACTTTCAGTTTTTTTGATCACGCGCGTGAAAAACGGATCAAAACGCATTGCACCCGCGGGGAAAAAACTGAACAACTGAACGCAATCGCAGACAAAACTGACTGAACTTGCTTGCAAAATGGTGCGAGTTTCACTGAACGCACCCTGAAAGCATCCAAAGCCAATCCGTCACGCTCGTGTGAAAGAGGCCTTAAACTTCCTCTTAAGCTCGGAACGGATCTCATTCAGCGTGGACCCGGATCCGGTCATAGCCCTGCTCCAACATGTGCTGCAGGATAAAGATGCAAGCATATCATCCCAATTTTTTAATACAAGCATTGTAAATAATGTCCTCAGCAAAACATCAAAAAGTATTTTGTCTTTGAAGGGGAAATATTAGATTTAATGTTACTGTTATAAGATGGGATTGTATTGCGATTGTGTGTGGGGTCTGAGCAATCGGATATTGGCCAGCTGAGCAGAGATGTACCTGTCTAGTGAAGTGACGGTACGGTATGGGGTATAAAGCTGGTTCGCCTCCCTGTGGTGCACCCTTGTAACTCTAAATGAACCAGCAAATACTGGCGGTAAGACAAAGAAAGCTTCTCCTGAGTCCTGAGCAACAGGACACAAACTCTAATCTATAGACTGTGTTTGTGTGTGTGTTTAGTATATAGTGTGCGGCAGGAAAATGGATGTGCAATGTGCATGGGAGAGATATTTCTATGCTGTCCATATGTACATTCATCAGACATAGTGCTGTGATGTTACAATACTTAGTGCACCAATCAGTAATATCTACTGTAGGAGAGTACCTGTGGTGGTGGTAGACGGGAGGTACGTGCCACCGGGGCTCCTGGCCACGGTGGAGTAATAGACGGGTAAAGTGCATTTTGCAGTGGTTATGCTGTTAACACAGCGGATCTGGGCCAGCTCTTACTGGGAGCAGGCAGAAATGCAGGTGGGTGCCTGTCTCCCCACAGTCCAGGCCAGGTTTTGCAGGGAAGGGTTAAAACCCGACCAGCAACAAGGGTGTGGTGTGCAATGTGGAGGTTTTTGTTCTCTGGCTGTGGGAGTGAGAGGTGGAGCTCAGCTGGGCTGTGTGCTGAGGCCTGTAAAGGACTGTGCGGGAACCCGCAGCTGAATGCCAGGAGGGATCCGTGTTCCATGGCTAGAAGCCGGACCCAGGGACTTACTTCACCAAGGAGAGAAAGCTGACATTACTCCTGGCTTTAAATAGACTTCGCTTTATCTGACAGAAACAGGCCTCAAGTAGCCTGCAGCAGGTTTGGGGCCCATTCAGGGACTTGCTGTGATTGAGTTATTATTTTGCTGTTGTGTGTGACCACTTTCCCTATGAACTGCACCGCCTTTCACTTGTATGCACAATGTGAATAAACAAAGCATCGTGTTTTACACCAAGACCGGTCTGTACTCGCTACCACTACCTACCAGATCGGATCCCCACACTACTTAGACCTGATAAAAAGTGAAGTTATATGTATCGCAAAAAAAAAATTGGGATCATAAGTGGCGATTTTCGCAATCACAAATATTTTATAACACTCTATCTGCATATAAAGCGATTGGTCTGACATGCATGTGAAATGTAATTAAATATACTTGGGTAATGTTTTAATTACTTACAGTGATCAGGAGTTCTTCCTCACTGTCTCGAAAATTGCTTCCGACCATCTTTTCTAATCGCCTCAAACTTCGGGTAGTTCGAAAACAGTTGCTAGGCCACGCCCCTTTTCGCACATGCAAATTAAGCAAATTTTACATTGCGATTTTATTAATGAAAAAAAAATGTTAACAAAGATAGCAAATTCGCAAATTCACAAATATATGACAAATATTCTGCCATATATTCCCAAAATATTGCGAAATCGAATATTGCCCCTGCCGCTCAACACTACTCATAAGGGCCAATAAATCGAGGTGCAAATTTACCCGAAGGTATCTTAAGTCGCAAATTCTTGGTGGATAACCACACCTTGTCTCCCAACCCAAAAATCCACCTCTGTAGAGCATCTTTTTTCAGCATTAATCTTTTGAACCTCCTGGGCTTTTTTCAGGTGCGACTGAACCTGGGCCCAGACTGTGGCACAGTTCTTTAACTACTAAATCAGCTTCAGGAATCTGAGAGGAAGACGGCGAGAATTAGCTAAATCGCGGATAAAATCCAAGATTACAAAAGAAGGGAGACATACCAGTAGATGAGTTCACTCGATCATTAATGGAAAATTTAGCCAAGGACAAATGTTTTACCCAAAGATGTTGGTTGTCGGAGACGTAATACCTCAAATATTGCCACAGAGACTGGTTTAAACGTTTAGTTTGACTGTTGGTTTCAGGATGAAAGGCCGAGGAAAAAGACAGAGAAATATTAAATTTATGACAAAGGGCCCTCCAAAATTTTGAGATGAATTGAACGCCTCTTTCCGAAACCACATTCTCTGAAATCTGCGTAGACGTATTACATGGTCCACGCAAAGGGAAGCTAAAGTTTTAGCATTAGGCAATTTTGACAGTGGAACGAAATGAACAATTTTGCTAAATTACTCACACAACCGACTCACTGGTAGGTCAGTAATAAAATCCATGGAAATATGGGACCAAGGTCTACTAGGGATGAGCAGTGGTTGTAACTCAACCTCTGGATGGGACCTAGTCTTGGATCTGGCACAAACCTCACAAGAGGATATATATGACTGGATATCTCTAGCCAAGGTGGGCCACCAGTAAAACCTGGAAACTAGTTCCTTGGTGGCATTAATGCCAGGATGCCCACTAAAAACAGAATTGTGGCACTCACCTAACAGTCAGAGACGTAAATGACCAGGGACAAACAACTTATCTTTAGGGAATTGTACCAGAGCCAAGTTTTGTCCTGTAGTAATTTCGGTCGTCAAATCGGAAGAGATCGCAACCACAATGATACCTGCCGGCAAAATAAGTTCTGGTGGAGTATCAGGAGACTGAAAGGCACAAAAACTCCGGGATAGGGCATCAGCTTTGACATTTTTCCTTCCTGGCCTGAAAGTAATACAAAAGTTAAAGCGTGTAAAAAACAATGCCCACCTGGCTTGTCTGGGATTCAAATGTTTAGCCAATTCCAAAAACATTAAATTCTTATGATTAGTAAGTATCGTAATACAATATTGAGCCCTCTCCAAAAAATTACGCCATTCCTCAAAGGCCCATTTAATAGCCAGTAACTCTCAATTGCCAATATCATAATTTCTCTCCGTAGAAGAGAACTTACGAGAAAAAGCGCAAGGCTTCGGGTTAGTGAGGGTAGATGACCCCTGGGAGAATACTGCCCCTACCCTAGCCTCTGAGGCATCAACCTCAACCACAAAAGACCTCTTTTGGTCTGGTTTAACCAGTGGCATACACACAATCCATGGGGCCCCGGTGCGAAACTGATCCATGGGGCCCCCTTCCCGTCGACGCCCCCCCCAACCTGCTGCCGCGCGTGTATGCATGTGTGTGTGTGTATATATATATATATATATATAATATACTGTATATTACTATATACAAGAGGATGATATTCGGTATAACCCACGGTATTCCCACGTAAAACCAGCTCTGCTACATTATGTAGCAGTGCTGGTTTTGTCATGCATTTCTTTTGCCTTCATATAGTAAAATACTTCATTGGCCTATCAATGGCTTTATAACTAACTCTGCTATATTTCTGTAGCCTACAACCTCTGACTGCCCAGTTGAAACTACTACACCCAACATGTTCTGGCAGTAATAGTAAATGGATATTGGTGCAATTCTGAGCTACTAGTCTATATAATAAATATGTAGGCTACATATGTATTATATAGACTAGTAGCTCAGAATTGCACCAATATCCATTTACTATTACTGCCAGAACATGTTGGGTGTAGTAGTTTCAGTCCAACTGAGCAGTCAGAGGTTGTAGGTTGTAGTTAGTTATAAAGCCATTGATAGGCCAATGAAGTATTTTACCATATGAAGGCAAACGAAATGCATGACAAAGCCAGCTCTGCTACATCCAAGCATATACTAGAAGCTCAATAGAAGTGCCTACACAAAAGAGCTGCACCCCAAGACAACAGAAAAAAAAACCATTACTTCATAGCACAAGTCACCAGTCATAACTTTACATACATTGCCCAACTCTCAGCCCCCATCAGACCTCACTCACTCTGAAAGCCGGACCGGCTTCTTTGCGCAGCGCTCTCCCTCTCCCTTTCTTTTCCGGCGCCTTCTCTCTGTCCCTGCATCTCAACGTCATGTCCAGCACGCCGCACTGCCGGCCGGGGAGGAGACTCAGGGGCAGGAGCGTACATAAAAATCACTGGGCCCCATAGCAGGAATCTAAATTGGGCCCCCATTCCCCTTTAATAGCCCCTCCCTTTGTTCCATGAACTATTCTTGCTGCTGCGTTTTATAATTTATGCCATCAGGGCCGGATTGGGATTACAAAACAGCCCTGGCACACAAAAGAGGTATAATAGATGCAGTGTGTACAGATGTATATTATATACAGCAGTGTACAGTTATATGAGGTACGCGGTATAATATATGCAGTGTGTACAGGTATATAGTATATTCCCTAGTGTTCTGATATGTGAGGTACAGGGTATAATATATGCAGTGTGTACAGGTATATAGTATATACAGCAGTGTACTGATATGTGAGGTACGGGGTATAATATATGCAGTGTATACAGTATATACAGTAGTGTAATATGTGAGGTATAATAGATGCAGTGTGTACAGGTATATAGTAAATACAGCAGTGTATTGACACGTCGTACCTCACATATCAGTACACTGCTGTATATACTATATATCTGTACACACTGCATCTATTATACCTCATACCTCACATATATAGTATATACAGCAGTGTACTGATATCTGTACACACAGCATCTATTATACCTCATACCTCACATATCAGTACACTGCTGTATATACTATATATCTGTACACACTGCATCTATTATACCTCGTACCTCACATATATAGTATATACAGCAGTGTACTGATATCTGTACACACAGCATCTATTATACCTTGTACCTCACATATCAGTGCACTGCGGTATATACTATATATCTGTACATATTGCATGTATAATACTGTGTAATATATGCAGTGTGTGTGTGTATATATATATATATATATATATATACATACACACACACAGAGCAGTGTATTGATGTGAGACATAGAAGGTATAATACTGTAGATGCAGTGTTTACAGATACATGTGGTCAGTTATACATTATGGTCACTGTGTGTGTGAGGTACATGAGGTAGTAGTGGTCACTGTAACTGTCTGAAGTTACGCCCGGGTTATACAGGCACAGCACTACTGCAGGGCGGGTCCACAGGTGGCCGGGGAGGAGACTTAGGGGGAGGAGACTCAAGGGAGGGTAGGGCTGGCAGCAGGGAAAACTCAACACTGGGGGGCGGGCCCCGGGCCGGCCGCCCGGGTTATACAGGCACAGTACTACTGCAGGGCGGGTCCACAGGCGGCCGGGCCCCCTGGAGTGCCGGGCCCGGTCACAAGTGCGACCCCTGTATGTACGCCACTGGGTTTAACTAGTATTGGGGCGTTAACAAAACACCTCTTAAGTGTTTGAAAAGCCTATATGGCCTCAGGCAGCCAATTCACTAGATCTGCCCCCTTCTTGGTTAGGTCAGTGAGAGACTGCAATGCAATAATATATATTTTTTTTAATAAACTTCTGGTAATTATTTGAAAAACCCAGAAAGCCTTGTAACGCTTTAAGAGAGGAGGATCTAACCCATTCCAAAATAGCCTGCACCTTCTCCGGATCCATCTTAAAGGATTGGGGTGTGAGAATATATCCCAAAAATTTAATTTTCTGCACTCCAAATATACACTTTTCCCCTTTCGCGAATAATCGGTTTTCTCGAAGAACCTCCAGTACCTGTCTAGTGTGAATAACGTGAAAATTCCAGTCAGGTGAATAAATCTGAATATCATCCAAATTTACAATTACAAATTCTCCAATAAATTTCCTAAAAATGTAATTGACAAAATTTTGGAAAACTGCCGGAGCATTACTTAAACCAAACGGCATCACTAAATATTCTTAATGACCCTCAGGGGTATTAAAGGCTGTCTTTCACTCATCCCCCTCCTTAATGCAAATAAGATTATAGGCCGCCCTGAGATCAAGTTTACTGAACCAGTGAGCTCCAAGAACTTGATTAAACAGGTCTGGGATTAAAGGCAAAGAGTACTGGTTCTTAACAGTAATCTTATTTAACTCTATAATCGATACATGGTCTCAGTCCACCATCTTTTTTCCCAACGAAGAAAACCCCCGCCCCCATAGGAGACACCGAGCGTCTAATATGTCCTTTTTGTAAGCTCTCCTTCAAGTAATCCCTCATAGACTTCCGTTCTGGACTGGACAAATTATAAATACGACCCCCTAGGGTACTTGGATCATTGAACAAGATTGATGGCACAATCATATGGTCTATGGAAGGAAATAGCATTGGACATGAAAAAGACATCCGCAAAGTCATTAATATACATGAGAAGAGTTTTCGACTCCGTAGTGACCCCAGCCTGAATAATAGTTAGACAGCATGAATCACAATATATTCCCCATTTCTCTAATTCACCCGTGGACCAGTTTATGACTGGGTTATGAACCTGGAGCCAGAACTACCACTACGGGTAAATTATTTAAAATAAAAAAAGAATAACATTCAATATGAACTGCCCCCACAGTCAAGGTCAGCTCAGTGGTGTAATATTCTACTGTTCCGCCCACCAAATAAGGGGAGTCAATAGCAATAATATGAATGGGGTTATCAAGAGACAAAATGGGCACACCAAGGAAAAGAGCAGAATTGTGGTCAATAAAATTAGAGGACACAGAATCAATAAATCCCTTCCCAGTACTCTTACAGGTGCCAAAAGAAATAACCACAGGTAACAATACTTTCTCTTTAACCACCTTGGGAAGTGCCTTATACTTCTGGGCATCAGGACGCGGAGATCTCCTGGAGGGAGGAATTACAGGACATTGCCATAACCAGTGATCCGATTCTCCGCAGTAAAAGCAGGCTCCCCTCTGCCGTCTTTGATCCCTCATGTCATCCATCTCCTTAAATGTCAAAAAATGCTTACGGTCCCCTGAAAAACGATCCCGCAACTTAACATGAGGTTCAAGATTCTGAAAGGAGGAGGCCACTATAGGTGGTGTCTGAAGCAACTCCTGTTGCTGTAGTCTCTCTGCCAATTCCTGTACCATTTGGGCACGACTGTGTATTTGATCCGTAAGGACCCGCATAGCGTCCATGGTTTAGGTAAGGCCTGTGATTCTGTCACGAAAAAGGTAGGGAACAGTGCAGCCCTACTCTCCACCCACACCTCTGTCCCTACCTAGTTGCACGGTCCGTCCTAACCGACAGGGTACAACTGGGTGGCAGTTTCTAGCTTGCGTATGTGCAGGGGCCTAAAGGAACAATAATAGAAGGGAACAAAAGACACAGACAGAAAACACAGAAGCAAAGGCTTCCTCCTGACGCATGGGATGCCGGCGGCATTGTAGGGAAAGAGCGTGCCGCCGGCTCTCTGTTTCACTTTTAATCATTGAAAAAATGTAATAGCACTAAATAAATTGCAATAATCACAAAATAATCACTGCCAGGTCTTGAGCCAAGGATCTTTAATGGCACAAAATAAATTATAATAATCACAAAACTGTCCCTTATAGAATGAGAACAATTAAAATAATTGAAGCATTTCCTTCAAATGACGGAAATGAATGCTACCTGATGGACCACACTGATTACCACTGTCTAGGTAATAGTAGTATACATTTGAATAATGCGTGTTATTTTTCTTAGTAGATTGAGTATTTTGCGGTCTATTACAGTTCCACATGGTTGAAGTTGCAACCCAGCTTTCCCAGAATCATGAAGGGCAAATCTGCCTAGCTATAACACTATTTAGGAGTGAGAAGGGGGGGTTATCTTTTAACATTTAGTATTCTGCAGTGTATATTACAGTTCCACATGGCAGTAACCCAACTTCCCCAGGACCGCTAAAGGAAAATCGGCCTAGCTATGATACTATTTAGAAGTGAGGAGGAGGTATTAATTTGTTATGTGATCACAGTACAAGATGTCAGTATTATTGGGGAACTGGAATGTGGTTCTTACATTCTGTGGCATTGCTAGATAGGCACTCTATTGATATATTATTTTTGCAGTTTATGGTGGTATCGGCACCTTTTTAGGAAACTGTATGAAAATATTTTCTGGTCAATATACTGTATGGCACTGTTATTTGGACCTTATATTAAATAATGCTTATTATTAGACATTCACAGTAGGGGAGAGCACCAACAGGTGGCACTGCAGGGTATACTGTCCAATACAAGTCCTGCAATGACAGACACTATGGTTTTTCTAATAATGCTTTTTACTCCTTGCTAGTTACAAATATTAGTAAGTCACTACTATTTTAAAGGGGTGTTCTGAAAGTAAAATATTGATGACCTATCCTCATGATCAGTCATCAAAATTAGATCAGTGGTGGTCCAACTCCCAGCACCCCCACAATCTGCTGTATGAAAAGCCTGTGGTGGTCCAGTGAGCACTGCAGAAGTTTACTAGGCTAGTGATGCCAAATTTATCAGTTATTTCGACTATGTGCAGCTCGGTCCCATTCAAGTGAATGAGCCTGAGGTGCAGTACCAAGCACATCCACTATACAATGTATGGCACTGTGATTGGTATGGTGTGAGGAGGCAGCAGCACTCAGCTGAATTCCACTGCCTCTTCAAACAGCTGATCAATGGGGGTGTCAGGAGTTGGACTCCCACTGATCTGATGTTGATTACCTATCGTGAAGATAAGTAATCAATATTGTACAGTACTCCTGGAAAAGTCCTTTAGATTAGACAATTATGACTTGTAGCTAATAAAGCAGTTGTAGCTATGCGATTTTGCGAATAAAAATAAAAGAAACGTATAGTGAAGAGAAGATATGAGGTCTTTTCCACATCTATACGTAAGCAATGAGTTAATTTACAATTATTTACATTCGTTATCACCTTTCTAATGCGAGCGTTGTTAAATAAATGAAAAGTGACTCATTAGGTATTTAAGGGATTGATAAAAGGGAATTAAAACAAAAGGAAAAGAGAGGAAGTCTAGAACTGCAGAGTAATGAGGCAAAATAAAATCCATTCTTTACAGCTTAGCATGGCTGAACCTCACTTTCACTTTTTTGTTCCTGAATGAATGGATTATTTCATTTATGAACAGACTGCATAAACAAACAATTGAAAGGGAAACATTAGAAGCATTTTACATGAGCCTGCTTGTCAAGAATAATACTTGAATGAGTTTGCTGTGTTACATAAAAGGTGTTACTTGTCAAGAATATTGTAAGTAACAAATGCTTTGTGTAAAGGCATCAAAGATGTGCGCTTCTCCACTGATTCAGTACACATTGCGCTATCTTCATCCATGGCCCTTATTCAGAGAAATAGCCTTTTTAGTTTCTGATAATGTCTTGGAGTCAGATACCACAGGACACCTTCTGAGGTCTTGTGAAGTTTGTGCCTTGATTTGTCAAAACAGTTTTGTTGACTCAAGGGGGACCTACACAATATTATGAATATTTGGTCTCTATATTAGGTCTGTGGTCTGTGCCTGTCACCCTGTTGCTGTCCCCTGAAGACGTGGACTCCACTCCACCCATCATGAGAACCAGAATCCTGGTTGCCAGCATCCTCTGCATGCTGCTGCCTCCATGCCCCTGCCTTATGCTCCCTTAGGATGCACGTGTGCTTACCTCTGGCCTTTTAAAGCATCAGTGTGTGCACTCCCAAAACCTTTCCCAGCTAATGGCGAAGGACCCTGGGTATTTAAGGCACCCTCTCTAGGCAGAGGGTGCCTGAGCTTTAGTTTATCTGGTGACCAGCAAAGGTCACGTAAATCCTGCGTTATTTTCTATCTGTGTTCCTGCCATGCCCCAAGTTCTGGTTCAATCCCATCTGTGTGCTCCTACACTTTCATGTCTGAAGGCAAATGTAACTCCATCTTGTCTTCTCTTACGTGTACAGAATTGTTATAATACCTCACCCATGCACTGCTTCACATCCCCCCCGCTGTGAGTTAGGTTCACTTATCTGTCTCAGGACAGATTCTGGAAATCTCCCAGAATCAGAACAAATGTTCTGATGACGTCAGTGACATCAAACCAAGGTGGTCGTAGAGGTCCAGAAAGGTCCAAATCCTTTTAATGTCCACGTTCATTTCAGTTTGTGTTTAAGTTAAACCAGTCTGTGCTCCAGTCAAGTTCCCAGCCTGCCTAGTGTGTGCCTCACCACTACGTTGCACTGACTGGATCTCTAAAACCAGCATTCAAGCTTTGGTGCCTGTTCAGACTGTACCTTTTACTTTCCTGCATTTATGATGCATTTTCCATTTCCATATCCAGAGCCCTAGCAGCTTGCACCTGAGTCCCTGACAGTGTGGGTCAGCTGTCAACTACAGCGGGACCATCCCAGGAGGTGACGGTCTGGTTGTTAATCCGCAGGGAAGTCCAGATCCTTATATAGGGGTCAAAGGGTAAATACAGGGAAAGTGCCAGAATAACATCCTTAGGGTTAGCCCTACTTTAAACTAGTTAGTTGGTACAGTGGGTACAGACTGTACAGAGCAGAACCAAGCATTGGTGGTTATATAGTAGCCTTTCTGCTGTACCATGCACTGTTGGATGCCATATGTACAGTGGATATAAAAAGTCTACACACCCCTGTCAGGTTTCTAATATGGTTGCATAAGTGTTCACACCCTTAAAGGGATTCTGTCACCAGGTTTCACCCCTGTCAGCTAAACATATGCTGATATTCAGGGCCTCATCACGATTCCTAATGTGGGCTTCTAAATGTGATCTGTAGCCTTATTTTGCTAAAAAACAGCTTTTACTAACCTGTCACTCAAAGAAATAAGGTGCCCAAGGGGATGTCAAGGGATCCAAGCTGTCGGCTGCACCCGCCGCTGTTCGTGCCCAGCCCGCCTTTCCAGACTTCTGCGCCGCCTCCTAATCCTCTGTGCCGCCTCTCGCTCTCCCTCCCTCCCCCCTCCTCCTGCTGTAAGATCTCGTGCATACAGGGGTTGAGCGAAGTGGCCAAATGGAGAAGTCCGCACGGGCGCATCAGGCAGAGCCCTGTGCGCACGCGCGAAATCTTACAGCAGGAGATGGGGGAGGGAGGGAGAGCAAGAGGCGGCACAGAGGATTAGGAAGCGGCGCAAAAGTCTGGAAAGGCGGCGCTGGGCAAGAACGGCGGCGGGTGTGGCCGGCAGCTTGGATCCCTTGACATCCCCTTGGGCACCTTATTTCTTTGAGTGACAGGTTAGTAAAAGCTGTTTTTTAGCAAAATAAGGCTACAGATCACATTTAGAAGCCCACATTAGGAATCGTGATGAGGCCCTGAACATCAGCATATGTTTAGCTGAGAGGGGTGAAACCTGGTGACAGAATCCCTTTAAACTAATACTTTGTTGAAGCACCTTTTGATTTTATTCCACACTCAGTCTTTTTGGGTATGAGTCTATCAGCATGGCACATTTTGAATTGGCAAGATTTGGCCACTCTTCTTTGCAAAAACAACCAAAATCTGTCAGATTGCGAGGGCATCTCCTGTGCACAGTTCTCTTCAGATCACCCTACAGATTTGCAATCGAATTCAGGTCTGAGCTCTGGCTGGGCCAATCCAAAACTTTAATATTCTTCTGGTGAAGCCATTCCTTTGTTGATTTGGATGTATGCTTTGGGTTGTTGTCATGCTGAAAGATGAAGTTCCTTTTTCATGTTCAGCTTTCTAGCAGAAGCCTGAAGGTTATGTGCCAATATTGACTGGTATTTGGAACTGTTCATAATTCCCTCTAGCTTATCTAAGGCCCCAGTTCCAGCTGAAGAAAAACAGCCCCAAAGCATGATGCTGCCCCCACCATGCTTTACTGTGGGTAGGGTGTTCTTTTGTTGATGTGCAGTGTTTGTGCGCCAAACATATCTTTTGGAATTATGGCCAAAAAGTTTAACCTTGGTTTCATCAGACCTTAACACCTTTTCCCACATGCTTTAGGGAGATTTCAGGTGTGTTTTTGCAAAATGTAGCCTGGCTTGGACAGGTTTTGTTTTGTAAGAAAAGGCTTTTGTCTTGCCACTCTACCCCATAGCCCAGACATATGAAGAATACGGGAGATTGTTGTCACATGTACCACACAGCCAGTACTTGCCAGATATTCCTGCAGCTCCTTTAATGTTGCTGTAGCCCTCTTGGTAGCCTCCAGACCAGTTTTCTTCTCATCTTTTCATCAATTTTGGAGGGATGTCCAGTTCTTGGTAATGTCACTGTTGTGCCATATTTACTCCACTTGATGATGACCGTCTTCACTGTGTTCCATGGTATATCTAATGCCTTTGAAATTCTTTTGTACCCTTCTCCTGACTGATACCTTTTAACAATGAGATCCCTCTGAAGTTTTGGAAGCTCTCTGTGGACCATGGCTTTTGCTGTGGGATGCGACTAAGAAAATTTCAGGAAAGACCAACTAGAGCAGCTGAACTTTATTTGGGGTTAATCAGAGGCACTTTAAATGATGGCAGGTGTATGCTTACTCCTATTTAACATGATTTTGAATGTGATTGCTTAATTCTGAACACAGCTACATCCCCAGTTATAAGAGGGTGTGCACACTTATGCAACCACATTATTTTAGTTTTTTTTTTTGTTCTCTTCCCTCCACCTAAAAGATTTCAGTTTGTTTTTCACATTACAGTTTATCGGTCACATTAAAGGTGGAAAAAGTTCTGAAATGATTTGTCTTTGTCTCATTTTTTTACATCACAGAAACCTGACATTTTAACAGGGGTGTGTAGATTTTTATATCCACTGTACATATTCATACAGATTCCGATGGACCATGTTAAATTCATAAGCAATCCAACAAACAGAAATCATATTTATCTCTATTTGAAATAGAAATATTTCGTGCTAAAGTAAGACCATGTGCACTTTTTCCCCTATTCTGACTCCATTCAAATAAGTGTGTATATAAGTTATTGGGGTATATTCATATGGCACAGTTGAGATACGTTTTGAGCTTTTGAATTGTGTAGCCCTTGCTTTTGGTACCACATTCCCCCACTATTCACCTTTCCCTTGTGCTTTATTCCTTAAAGAGCTATTTTATTAGAAAAACATATCTTTGATGGCCTTGAAATGGTTAAATAAATATACTCACCTCTCCAATACTCCACTACTGCCATTCCAACTGTGCCTGGGTTCCCACTGTGCTCCACTTCTTGCACGGCAGGGAACTGTTGGGAATGCTGCTCAGCAGCATGCTGGCTGAGCAGCATTTCTAGTCATTTCCTGCTGCAGAGAGAAAGTGGAGCGCAACAGAGACTTGGGCCCCATCAGCAGTGGCAGGGGATTGGTCAGGTGGCTATAAGCTAGTTTTTTAGTGATTTATTTATTTGTATCCATTTCATGATGATCCAAGATTTTTTTTCTGTTGGAATATGCCATCACGTCTCACTTTCCTGTGTATTGTTGTGTTGGTGTTTGTTGGGAATAAATCAGGGCTGTTCATGTTGATTTATTATGTTTGGCTATGCGATTCCATTTAGAATCAAGCTTTGTCAAGTTGTGAGCCATCCGATATTGTAGAAATATCAAAGTGAAGTGAAAGTATCACAGCTGCTTTGTGCAAGAGCTCATCAATAATTCAACGACACCGGCTCAACTTGAGTTCCAGGAAAAGGAGAAATTATATTTAAATCCCGTGGCCACTGAAGGATAAGTAAACCGTAAGAACAGTTGAAGAATTTGTTAAAAGTACAGGTGATAGATGCAGGAAGGGCCTGGTAATATAACTGAATACGGATATTTATTGACTTGGAGAAAATTAATTGATTATTGTGAATTTATTGGGATATATATTTCTCTTCAGATCTTCTTCAGACTTTTTTCTTGTGGTATAAAAAACAACAACCTGTAAATACTAACTTCATTTTGAAGCTTTTTTTTATGACACTTTCAAGGTTAGTTCACAAGATGAATTTTCCAAAATTAAAATCCACCATGTATTCTACTGCAGAAACTGCCACGGTTTCTGCAGTAGTTTTTCAATGTAATTGCAGCAGATCTGCTTGTGGCTTAGCCCCATTAAAATGAGCTAAATTGCTAGCGGACACCTGCTGTGGTTTCCTGCTGTGTCCGCATGGATACTAAGTCAAGAAAGGGAATGTCCTTTTTTGGTTTGATACGAACTACAAACTGCAGCCACTTTAAGTGAGGTGTGGCCTCCCATTGAAAACAAATGGGAGGCAGATTTAGTGCTACCACTGGCAGCCTTTTAGTGAGTGTTTCAAGTTCAAATTTTGTGGCCAAGAAAAACAGTGTTAACAGGGCCTTATATGTGTTCTTATTTGAGTATTATTTTACTTTGTTGCGTACGGACTCAGGGCTGGCCTTAGGTATTCAGGCACCCTGTGCGAGCTAATCTTGTGGTGCCCCCCCCCCCCCCCGGTTCACCTAAACATACACAAGAGCCAGCCCACTGCCCCCTTAATCATACCCTGTCACCCTTACCCAGTCCCCTGCCCCTCAATTAGACCCTGCCCCCCTTAATCATACCCAGTGTCACCCATAGCCAGTCCCCTGCACCCCTTAATCATATCCTGTCACCTTTACCAAGTCCCCTTCCCCCCTTAATCATACCCAGTGTCAACCAAAGCCAGTCCCTTGCCCCTTAATCATACCCAGTGTGACCCTTATAAATCCAGTCCCCTGCCCCTTAATCATACCCAGTGTCTGTGTTACCCACCTTATCCAGTCCCTGGCCCTTCCCCCTTAATCATACCCAGTGTCTGACTGTCACCCTTATCCAGTCCCCTGGGCCTGCCCCCCTTAATTAGACCCTGCCCCCATTTAATGAATATATGATATTTAGTTAAAAAAAATAAAAATTAAAAATAAAACAATAAGAACAGGTACTCACTGTCTAGTTCTGCTCCCTCCCTGTCTGGGACTGCAAAGCACCGGCCGCCGCCCAGCCTGCCCTCACACATGGAGCAGATGATGCGGATCCTTCCGCGGCTAAACTCTGTGAAGGCGCAAGCCTCTGCACTTGGAAGCTGCGCCTGCGCTCCTAAGCTCCTCCTCCACGCACCGCTCCGGAACCTGACCGCTGGCAGCTGCAGCGGCTCAGCTGAGCTCACCACTCGCCAGTCGCCAGGCTCGCCTAGTCGCCGACTCTCCTCGATCACACAATCTCGGGTCGGGCAGGCCTGCTGTAGCCTGTAAGAGAGTAGAGACAGTAAACAATTTGAGAAAAAAAGGAAATGGATCGCACATCCACTGCAAACGCTATGATCTCATCCCTGCACTTCTGCAGGAGACAGCACTAAATAGCGCATGTGTACCACCTCTATGCTACTCGCTAAATGAGGCATTAGTGTACATTTTGATCAAAAGGCGTAAGCCCACTCACCGCGTCAAGGTCGCCTCAATGAGTGGGTCCTAACCTAAAATTGTCGCGGCGCTGCACGGCGACCACCAACACTGTGGCGCCATCCCGGTTGGCGGTGGGACCCAGTGGCCAAACAGCACCCCTGCTGTCTGACCATGCCAGACCTAGCTCTGGGCCCCACCAACCAGCCAGGAAAACAGCACAGCGGCCCCCGTGCAGCACCGCACCATGTGAACAGTTGTCTAAGCTCACCTGCTCTGAAGCTCACAGGAACTCCAACTGAGAGCATGATAGGCTAATTTAACCCTTACTACAGGATACTGGGCTAATTAAAATCACCTGACTAGTGGAAGGAGTGCTGTTTTCCTGGCTGGTTGGTGGGGCCCAGAGCTAGGTCTGGCATGGTCAGACAGCAGGGGTGCTGTTTGGCCACTGGGTCCCACCGCCAACCGGGATGGCGCCACAGTGTTGGTGGTCGCCGTGCAGCGCCGCGACAATTTTAGGTTAGGACCCACTCATTGAGGCGACCTTGACGCGGTGAGTGGGCTTACGCCTTTTGATCAAAATGTACACTAATGCCTCATTTAGCGAGTAGCATAGAGGTGGTACACATGCGCTATTTAGTGCTGTCTCCTGCAGAAGTGCAGGGATGAGATCATAGCGTTTGCAGTGGATGTGCGATCCATTTCCTTTTTTTCTCAAATTGTTTATTATTATAAAGAGAGTAGAGACCGACTGCTAGCTGTGTCGGCCGCCGGGCGCCCCTGTTGCCATGGCGCCCTGTGCGGCCGCACAGCTCGCACACCCCAAAGGCCGGCCTGCGTATGGTAAAAAAAATCACCTGGATAAAGGCATAAAAAACAGCATGTTGGGTTAGGTTTACTGATCCTGAAGATAGAGATACTTAGACATGTATAGACCGGGGTTTATAAGTAAAAGGAGAGAGAGCATGCAAGAGACCAGCAGCTGGGAAACACAGAGGATCCAGGTGACCATCTGGAGGATTGGCAGCCAGAAAACTCAACTTGCACTGCAACAGTACACAGCCTTTTGTACACAGCCAAAATAACTTACCAGTCCACACAATGGAAAATATAACAGTTCTGCTCTGGAGCAGCACAAATTTTTCTAGTGTAGTGGGCAGGCATCACAACAGCAGGGTACAATGCTTCTCAAATACTCAGAAGGACACTTTATCTTTGGTGGATAGGTTTTCACTACACGGCGGCGACTTCTGCTGCTCCCTATCTCAAGGTCCCAGGACTTCTTCCAAGTCCTCTCTTCTTGGGTCACATAAGGTTAGAAACAACAGTGACACTGTGCTGGCTTGCTATGTAATCCAACCAAAATGAATGGAACCTCACCAGTCCCTTTTTAAGCAATAACAGCCATGTGGGTGATGCTATAATATAGCATGCACCAGCGTCCCCTTGCAAGAAACTGAAGCTGAACTATAAACTTCGAACAATCCTGACAGCTGAGGCCAATGCTTCACCTGCGCCATATTGATGAGGAGTATATCCCTCTTTGACACTTCAACACTTCTTTACACACCACACTAGAGGACCAGCTATAGAACTACAGATATGGAACTACAGGCTACTGCACGCCCTCCCCACTCCAAGAAACCTGCTGCTGCAGTTTCAAAACACACACATTATAGTCACATGAAACATTATTAAAGAGGTTGTCCCACAAAAAAAAAAAAATCTACATTTTTTAAACCTGGATCTCAGTACTTTTGTGATTGCATATAGATAAAAGTTTTGTAAGGTCACTGAGTTGTTCAATAATCTCTTTCTGTATAGCGCCACCTACTGCTTGTTCTTTTCTTTCTCTGTCCACCTTGCTGAGGTGGTCACGCATGCTCAGTTTATCCTTCAACTGCCACCAGCCCTATCTTCTTTTAGAAGCTGTGACACTTACAGGAAGAGAGCTGCAGCAGAAAGGACACCGAGAAATGACACAGCCCCTGAACTGCCGGCTTGAAATAAATTTAGCAGAGCGATTGGAGGAATGAATGGGGAGATCTCTGGATCCATGTTAGGTACAGGGCTGGTTCAAGTTTTGTTAGAAAGAGATTGCCATGTAATATATGATGTCTGATTTCCATTTGTTTTACATTTATCATAGAATTACCCTTTTAAATGTGAATATCATGTAACACAAAACAAGATGAGCTTTTGTCTATTCTTACAGACAGGTTGTCAAGATATGCACCAAGTTTATCAAAGTGACTGGATAGTAAATGTGATGCATGGCTTGACACTTTTGTCTAGCCCTATACCATTGGTGAGCCTACGTTAAGACATTTTATTCCAGAATTGTGGCACAATTTTAGTGCGAGATGTACCATATTGCTCCAAACTGTGCCCAATTAAGTACATTTTTACCAAATTGTGGAACAATTTATGATAAGGTCTAGGTGCAATCACATTAGTAAATGTGGGCATTGTGTTTTTGGAAAAAAAAAATATCCACTTAACCATCCCAAAACACCATTAAGATATTGGAAACCAAAATGCTACAGACAAGCATATATTTAATGAAAAAAAAAAAACATGCCATATGGTGTATTTTTATATTTGGCTGTGATACAGCGGCATCCTTTACTGTTATAGAAAGGTCAATCAACTGTGATTTTCAATGCAGCTATTTAAGAAAAAAATAAATGTTTATCTTTTTTTAATGGCATTCAGTGACAGGTATACAGATACACACTTTCATACCCCTGGCCATACATTCGATACTACAATTTCAAACAGTCCTGCTGATCATAAAAGCTGAACACAGCAGGAATTTAGCTTTTGACTCTTTTCTATTTCCTAAACCGCATCCACACTGGTATACACATACATGCCACAAAAAAAGGATTTTTGCTTAGTAAAACTTTACCTGCAACTGTACACATGATAAAATCTGTTTAAATGTTTATGCCCTACAACCGTTTTCTGCTGTTGACATCTCTTATAGTCTATTGCAATGTTCTGTCTGAAACCAAAGATTATTAGTGAAATGTAGGGTCATGATAACATTTGCTTCTTGCTGGCTAGTTGTTGAGCATCATTACTGTTAGAATTACCATAGCAGAAAATATTGTTTCTAACTAAAACCAAAACTTGCTATCCTAACAGTATTATTCCATATTATTTCTAAAAGCAGAAGTTGCTCTCAAAAATGTGCCCTGCTGGAGCCTAGAATTTTTTTATTTTAGGCTACGGGAGTACAGGCCCCAAACATTAGGCATTCGCCGGACAGAAAACATCAAGTGATTATGTGGCTGGAGGTATATTAGACGTCATTAGATATCAATTTTACTGCAGGCCTGTGGAGTACAGGCCCCAAAAATTATTCATTCAATGTACAGAAAAGAACAAGCTTTGTCTTCTTCTCATTGTCTGTCGCTAGTAGAGGCCTAAGCATGGCAGGCAGGTTCCCCCAGAAGTATCTTGCTGGATGAGCAGCCAATTGTTTTTTTGGAATAGTTTTTTTGCAATACTTTCTCCATCACAGCACCCTCTACGTCATTGAATAAACTGAAGACTGGTCGATTCTCTCTAAGAATTTTTGTAAATGTTATTATTACATTTATTAAAATTTTATTATGAAATTCATTCCAAATATATTATAAAATTCGGTGTCTCCATGATCAATCTTCAGTGTGGGGGTCCCACACGGGTTCTACACACTAACACTTCCAAAATAAAGTGGGGAAAATAGATGACGGATGATTGGGACGTTCCATGATCTTCCCAGGAGATGCTTTTGGGAGCTGCAGTTAATTTCTGAGACGTCTGTGTGGGAATCCGAAGACCATCTCCATCTCCATCTCCGTGCACCACAGGATGTCCTCCTCCTCCTCCTGTGTTAGGAAAAGTTTAATTTTTATTATAAAATTTATTAAATATAATAAGGATGCCCTCCTTTCCATTCCATGATAAATGGGAACCCCTGACGAAGAGATTTGGCCCTGGTTGGTTTGAATCATGATTAAATTCGCAACTCTTCTGGGCTCCAAGCAATCTTGAAGCTTTGTCTTCTTCTCATTGTCTGTCGGTAGTAGAGGCCTAAGCATGCCAGGCAGGTTCCCCCAGAAGTATCTTGCTGGATGAGCAGCCAATACCACACTTGCATCAATCTTGACAGGATTCTGCTCCAGGTGTAGAGCATTGTTTTTTTGGATTGCTTTCTCCATCGCAACACCCTCCACTACGTTGAATAAACTGAAGACTGTCCGATTCTCTCCTAAGAAAAAAAATGTAAGTTATTATTACATTTATTAAACATTTTATTATTAAATTTATGAAATTATAAAATTCGGTGTCTCCATGATCAATCTGCAGCGTGGGGGTCCCACACAGGGTCTTCACACTTCCAAAATAAGGTTCCCCCAGAAGTATCTTGCTGGATGAGAAGCCAATACCACCCTTGCATCAATCTTGACAGGATTCGTCTCCAGGTGGAGAGTAATTTTTTTGTTTGAATGCTTTCTCCATCGCAACACCAAGTCGTTGAATAAACAGAAGACTGGCCAATTCTCTCCTGTCTTACGCAACATTTAATTTTTATTATTAAATTTATTAAATATTTAACATTGATTTTATTAAACCAAAACTTGATTAAAATTATAAGAAGGTATACTTAAATTTGCCAAAACTGGCCTAATAACTTAGGTATGAACTCTGCCTTATAGGTCGATGTTAGTGTCAAGAAGAAGTGCACTCCTTTTACACCCTTGTCAGCTGATTCCACATAGATTTCTACAGAACCTGTTCTTTTACATGCTTATGCAAGTAGAGCCCCCCAACAGAGTGGAGAGGATGTCAGCAGTAAGTTTGTGTTGATGTCACTGATTAATTTGCCCTACCTCTGATCTGTCAGAACAATAACCCACAAAAAATGGATCCTGTCTTTGAAGCATACGCCTTCAGCATTTGCTCAGTATTGCTAATGTCAATGAAAACAGGAGTGAATCTAAAGCAGAGATGACACGTGAATGTAATATCTGCATGTCTTCTGTGTTTTGTACCCACTCCTGCTTTTGTCTACCAAATCATAAGCCAATTCTGATGGGACCAAACAGGCCTTACAGCTGCTACACAGACAGGATCTGTTGTGTTCCTCATTTTTCCTTCCTTCTGACAGATCAGAAGAAAGGTCAAATAAATGATGATGTCAGCCAGGCCAAAAGCCAAAATAGTGGCTCAGTCATGAAGTGGGAAGGGTGGTAACAGCATGAGAAGTCCACAGAGTGTCCGTATGACAGAGTGGTGAGGTGGAAGCAGTATGAGGAGGCCACACAGTGGCCCAATGACAAAGTCTGGAGGTAGCGGCAGCATCAGGAGGCCACAGAGTGGCACAATGACAGTGTGGAGGTGGCAGCAGTATGAGGAGGCCACCGAGTGGCACAATTTACATAGTATGTAGTTGGCAGCAGTATGTGGAGGCCAGCGAGTGGCCAGGTTACATAGTGTGGAGATGGCAGCATCAGGAGGCCAGAGTGGCAAGGTGACATAGAGTGGACATGGCAGCAGCAGCAGCATGATACAACAGAGTGGCACTGTAACATAGTGTGGACATGGCAGCGCAGGGAAGCCACAGAGTGGCAAGGTGACACAGTGTGGAAGTGGCAGCATCAGTAGGCCACAGAGTGGCAAGGTGATAGAGTGTGGAGGTTGGTGGCAATACAAGTACTCGCTGAAGATGGTGGATGAAAGAAGGAGCACTTGGCATCAGATGTTTGGCATCAGGCGGGTAACAGCATCAGAATAGTAGCTGAGGCAGGTAGCCAGAAGAAAACTGTCTCTTTTGTAAAAAATGTTGGTGTGGCACCATTGATGATCTAGTCTGATGCATCAGGCATTGGTGTGTTGAAATCCTGGCTGATCCACGCCTGATTCATCTTAATGCAGTGTCCCACTATGTGCTATATGTGCGCACTTTAAACTCTTGCTAATGCAATTCGTTACAACGAAGTGTGAGGAAATTCGCATTAGTTCAGAATCAAATTTTTCCTTAAATTTGGAACGAATTCGACTTTGTCAGCTTCAATTCACTCATGTCTAATCACAACAGTTGCAATTAGTTGTTCCAAGAGCGTTTGTCCCTCTGTACAGCTGCAGTATCTCAGCAGAACCGCACACAACTGCTGCATAATACAAATGCACTATATATAAATTATATTATAGGTATATCACACCCCTGCTTCAATCAGTTTTTTGGGGGGGCAACTGGTAAATCACACCAGTAGAAATAATTGGTTCCAATAGTGTTTGTCACTTTGTGTAGATGCGGTAACGCAACAAAACCGCAAACAAATGCTGCACTACCTAAATGCACTATATAGAAAGTATGTTATTGGTATATAACATCCCTGCTTCAATCAGTTTTTTTGGGGGGCAACTGGTATATCACACCAGTAGAAATTATTGGTTCCAATAGTGTTTGTAACTCTGTGTAGATGCGGTAACGCAGCAAAACCGCAAACAAATGCTGCACTACCTAAATGCACTATATAGAAAGTATATTACTGGCATAAAAAAATAAACCTGCTTTAATCATTTTTTTTGGGGGGGACCTGGTAAATCACACCTGTAGAAATAATTGGGTCCAATAGTGTTTGTCACTCTGTGTAGATGCGGCAACGCAGCAAAACCGCAGACAAATGCTGCACTACCTAAATGCACTATATAGAAAGTATATTACTGGTATAAAAAAAAAAAACTGCTTCAATCAGTTTTTTTTTTGGGGGGGGGGGGGGGGGGGCAACTGGTAAATCACACCAGTAGAAATGATTGGTTTTAATAGTGTTTGTCACTCTGTGTAGATGCGGTAATGCAGCGAAACCTCAGACAAATGCTGCACTACCTAAATTCACTATATAGAAAGTATATTATTGGTATATAACACCCCTGCTTCAATCTGTTTTTTTGAGGGGCCACTGGTATATCACACCAGTAGAAATTATTGGTTCCAATAGCGTTTGGCACTCTGTGTAGCAGCAGTATCGCAGCAGAACCGCACACAACTGTTGCACAATACAGTTGCACTATAATATACTTTCTATGTTAGAAAGTATATTATAAGTACATTACACCTCTCAGTATGTCACATCTATCAATAGCACACCTATACCAGTCCTTAAAATGACTTTTGTGGCCCTATTAGCTAGCGTTTGGTGTCCCTAACAGCCTGTCCCTGCTCCACACAGCAACCTCTACCTACACTGGCAAAAGACTGAATGTAAAATGGCGGCCAGATCAGGTTTATTTATAAGGTAGGTGGTATGTACATGTGCTGAAACGTCTCAATTGGCTGTCTTGTACCACCTGATGGATGTTTCATGGGTCAAAGTTCTTCAAAATGTAAAAGAATATGGCAGGCGCGAATATCGCCATATGCTCGCCAGTTCGGCAAATAGCGAACAAGCAAAGTTCGCCGCAAAATGACCACCGGGCGAACCGCAAGGCCATCTGTAGTCATGTTGAGCTGAAGGCAGCATGTTTTAGAGCAGGAGGAGCTGAGCATAATGATATATAGTTTTATGTGAGTAAGATTCTGTATAACTTGTATATCATTAATTTAATTTACTGCTCATTCTGGGATTTGAAGTCAAGAGAGTGGTCCTATCAGTGAATAGAACCGCCTCCTTGACTTCAGAAGGAGCAGGAATTTAGCACCTTAAAGGATAACTGTCACACTTAGGCCCTAATTTCAATTTTCATATATGTAGTTACTAATTACATGATATTCCAGAATCAGTTACTATTAGACTGACTTACCCCATATTTAATAAGATTCAGCCCTTAGCAACCAGTCTGCATAAAACTACAATTTCACTATTCAGTTAAGATGGCCGCCACTGCCCTCCCCCTGAGGCTAATCCTGTCTGCCCTCACTAGCCAGTAACAATAGCCCCCCAAAAGTGTCAGTAACCACAGCCCTCCCCCCTAAAGGGTTAATATCCTGCAGCACAAAGGGGTCCTCTTACCACATGTAGCTTTCATTTATACACTGAGCAGATGGCAGATCTCCCTTCCCTGGTCTGCGCTGGTTCAACCCTGCATTGTCCCAGTCTGCTGAGTGAGGGAGCGTCTGCCAAGTGCAGGGACAGGGAGAAGTGCACACAGCCCAGGCACTGTTATCAGCTGCTGGGGAGGACCTGGCTTTAATCATTTACTTACAGTCCCTGGCTGTCAGTAATGTGACCTTGCACGCAGCCTGCTTCTGCGTCCTCTGTCCTTCAACACATAGACGGACCATGCCTAGCAACCTGATTTTAAGCAGAGGTAAAAGCAGGCAGTACAGGGAACAAAACTGTGGAATTAAGGGGTAATCGAATACACAGTGAAAAGTAGAAATAGGGCCACCAAGGAGATATTAATCACCACAATCCAATACTGCAACAAAAAAAAAAGACTATTTTCATTTTTGCATTTTGGATTTTTCCTCCCCACGTTCCAATAACATACATTTTTTATTTTTCCGTTCACATAGCTATACGAGGTCTTTTTTTATTTTTTAAGGGACAAGATGCATGTTTTATTGCCACCATTTAATTTACCATATCTCGTATTGAAAAACGAAAAAAAAAATCTTTGTGTGGCAAAATTGAAAATAAAAAAACTGAATTCTGCCAAGGTTTTTGGGGTTTTGACATCACAGCGCTCACTGTGCGCTAAAAATGACCTGACATTCTTATTCTGCGGCTGAATACAAATGCAGCGATACTATACTTTTATAATTTTTTGTTTTTGTTTTATCATATTGCCATATTCTGAGAGCCATAACTTTTTTATATTTCAGTCTACAAAGCTGTGTGAGGGCTTGTTTTTTGCTTAACGAGCTGTATTTTTTTATTGGTACCATTTATGTGGTATGTACGTCTTTTTGATCACTGTTATTGAATTTTTGGGGGGGACAAGATGTCAAAAAAATGTTCACCGTACAGAAATTTTTAAAAATATATTTTAATAGTTCAGACATTTTCAGTTGCGGCGATACCTAATCTGTTTATTTTTCTATTGTTTATATATTTGTGTATGTAAAAGTGGGAGGGTGATTTAAACTTTTAATATATTGGTGTTTTTTTTTTTTTGTTTGTTTTTTTAACTTTTTTTAACTTTTTTTTTACTATTGTCCCCCATAGGGGTCTAGTACATAGGATCTTTTGATACCCTCTTCTAGTCACCCTAATGGATCTCTATTAGGGTGAATAGGATTTTCACATTGTCCATTCTAAGCTATGTCTCATGCATAGCTCACTATGGAGAAAGCAATGGCAGGCCTGGATTGCTTCAGCAGCGTCCAGGCTGCCATTGCAACCAATTGGAGCCCTAGGATTTCACTCTGGGGGCTCCGATCGGAAGGCAGAGGGAGCCGCATCCCTCTGTCTTCACTCACAGGTGCCCCAATCAGCGTTGATTGCAGCACTTGAGGAGTTAAATAATAGGGGCAGCGTGATCACCGATTTCTGTCAGTGTGGGTGGGTGCCAGCTGTTTGACAAAGTCAGCACCCGCCATATATGGAGCAGGCCCACTGCAGAGGCCTGCTCCATACATCCCTTCACACATTATGATCTACAGGTATGTCATAATACATGAAGGGGTTCAATGAATGAAATACAAGCTACACTGAATTTTTTCCCATAACCTATAAATCAATCTGCTCAGCTCCTCCTGCTCCATAACATGCTGGCTGTAGCTTAAATTGGATTTTCATGGCGAAACGCTAAAAAATGCAAACTACAATGATGACAAATATTGTTATGGGGCAAAAACCATAAAAATTTATTGAGTTAGGATACAAAGAATTCCCAACTTCCATTACTACATGATAAAAGTCTGTGACAGTAAAGTGGTGTAAAAAATGTTAAATATAATAATTGTGAAGGTTGAATATAGAATCGTTATAATAAATTAGATTAATAATTATTATAACTTTTATATTGACTTATCTGTAAATAATATTTGTAGTAAAAATCACAATCAGAACCTTACAATTACACAGAGATGTGCATACGTTTCTTATTGTTATGATGAATGTCCGTGCCCACCACTATCTCTCTCCTCACCTTGTTTCCCCTGTGGTTTATCAATGTCGGTGTCCTCCTGCTTCCTTTCAGTGGGTGTGGTCATCGTGGCTGTGGAAATCTGTCTATTCTAAGCAGGCTATGGCTCTTGCTCTCCGACTCTGCCTCCCTCCATTCACAGAGCATGCGCCTGTTCCTCCTCTGGCTCCCAAAGGGGCAGTGTCCATCCACCTCAGACTTCATAGCTCAATTGCTGACCATTTTAGGGTATTAAAGGCACCTCTCCCTGTGGGAAGGTGCCTGAGAAATAGGTTCAAGGTTTCCTGCAAAATTAAGATACTGTCTTGTTTGTTCTCACTTGTACCGACTTCTGTCTTTTGACGTGGCCCTTTTGCTGCCTGACCTGATCTCCGTGCTAACCATGACCTGACCTTTCTGACCGTCAGACTGATTTTGGATTGCACAAACTCTGCCTGCCCTGACCTCGGCCTGTCCTTGATTACGTTTTTGCCTCAACCCTCTGTTCTCCGCACTGATGTCTCTTGACTCCCGCGGGTCAGCAGTCTACTGAACAGAGATTACTCCAAGAGGTAGCACCCTAATAATTTCCCTGCAGTGAAGTCCAGATCCCTGTATATATTAAAGGGTGAAGACCAGGGGGACCATTTAGATAACTTAAGAGAAGCCCCAAGTTATATCTGTTCGGTGGACACAGCGGATGCACATCTGTCTTGTAACACTTAGGCCTCCTGCACACGAACATGTGCTGCCCGTTGCCATATTGCGGACTGCATTTGCGGATCCGCAATACACGGGCGCCTTTCCGTGGGCATTCCGCATCACGGATGCGGACCCATTCAATGGGTCCGCAAATCCGGAAATGCGGAATGATGCAGAACAGAAGCAAGGAATAGAAACCCATGGAAGCACTACGGAGTGCTTCCGTGGGGTTTCGTCCTGTACCTCCGTTCCGCAAAAAGATAGAACATGTCCTAAATTTTTGTGGAACGAGCGGATCGCGGATCTATTAAAGTCAATGGGTCCGCGATCCGCTGCAACTGCTGCACAGTCGGTGTTTGTGCATTGCGGACTGCATTTTGCAGGCCGTAGCACGGCCATGGGGCGCACACGTTCGTGTGTAGGAGGCCTTATACTGTGATAACTACTTACTGACTGATATGGTCTCTTTTAAGAATAGTTTTTTTAGCAGCTGTTGGATATATTATTTTACTGAAATATGTCCAGGCTGCTGCTGCAACAACAAAAATATAATAATTTTACTTTATACCTTAACCCCTTCAGTACCAAGCCATAAAGGACCATGTCAAAATTAAAAAATCTAAAATCTGTCACTTTATGCGATAATAACTTTGGAACACTTTTACTTATCCAAGTCATTTTGAGATTGTTTTCTTGTGAAACATTGTACTTCATGATAGTGGTAAGTTTGACTTAATATAATATAAATATAAATCCTAAATTAACAGAAAATTTTAAAAAATTTGAAGTTTTCCAAGTTTAAATGTCTCTTCTTTTAAGGCAGATAGTGATACCACATAAAATAATTACTTTAGATTTCTCATATGTCTACTTTATGTTGGTATCATTTTGCAAACGTAATATTTTTTTTTTAGGATGTTAGAAAGCTTAGAATTTTAGAAGAAATTCTTAAAATCTTTAAGAAAATTTCCAAAACCCACTTTTTAAGGAACAGTTCAGTTCTGAAGTCATTTTGTGCGGCTTACATAGTAGAATTTATCCATAAATGACCCTATTTCAGAAACAACACCCCTCAACAGGCCTGTCTCATTTGCCATTTTCTACGCCTGTTTTAGGCGTAGAAAATGGTCTAAATGTAAGACAGCTAGGAAGCTGTCTTACATTTAGAAGTGGCGGAGGATCCGCCAAAGTTATGTAGAGGCCGGCGCCTCTACATAACTGTGGCGGATCCATCGCCAGTGCAAAACTTTATTGTGACCGGTGTCTAAAATGTCAGTCTTATTAAATGTGCCCCGTAATTTATACATTTATATTCTCCACTTTCTGACTTCAGTTGTACACGGGGGTGGTGTTATCAGTAATTTATAGCATTCTCTGTGTGTATATAGACAGCTGTCAGTCACTGATTGTGTTGAACTGAACCCAGAAATACTATTTAAAAGAGTTTTCCGAAACATAGGTCATCAGTATTTCATTGGTAGGGGAACAACACCCTAGACCTCTGCCAATCATCTGTTTGAGAAGGCATGGGCACTTGCAGTAGTGCAGTAGACTTCTCTCAGCTTAGCCCAAGCCATGTGACATCACGTTCATCAGTCACATGGCCTTGGTGCAGCCCAGCCCCATTGAAGTGAATAGGGCTAAGTTGCAATACCAAGCACAGTCGCTATACCATGTATGACACTGTGCTTGATGAACTGAGAGGATAGGCAGGCTCGGACTGGCCTAGAGGAAAACAAGTGGATCCCCTGGTGTGCCCCAGAGCAAGGTGGACCCTTAGTCAACCCCCCCCCTTCACAAATGGCACAGTAGATTGACAGCACTGCATATAGTTTAGCAGCGTACAGCATCTCAACCAGCCTTAATGTGCTTATAAAAACTGGGTAGATTATTTAACAAACTATCCAATTTATTATTATAGATGCTTCAGGTGGCTGAGATTACTTCTAGGTACAGAGTCTAGCCTGTATTCTCTTTTCCCAGGGACCTGCCCTCTCAAAGTCACTGCAGGGGCCCATAATCAATCATCTTGTAGCGTCTTGCTGTTGCCTGCCTTTGTGTGGTCAGATGTTTGCATGTAGCTTTTCAGTTCGACCCCCTGAATCAATTTTACTGGTTGGCCCTAGATACCCCATTCTGACACTGAGAATAGGTCATCATCACTATAAAAGTCTCACATACCACCCCCTTACTGGTGTGAATTTGTGACATCTTTTACAAAGCCCCATTGATAGACCTAGAGTGAAACTTATTAACATAGCTAACCACACCCACTTCCCCACCCACTATTCAAAAGGGTAGTGAGTGGTATAAAAATGCAAAAAGTCCCAACATTTTAGCATAAGCAAGCACAAAAACGTTGCAAAGCCTTATTTTTGTGACTCTTTGAAACCAGAATTCTGGAGTGCAGGGCTTAACCCCTTAAGGACCGGGCTCATTTTCACCTTAAGGACCAGGCCATTTTTTGCAAATCTGACCAGTGTCACTTTAAGTGGTGATAACTTTAAAACGCTTTGACTTATCCAGGCCATTCTGAGATTGTTTTTTCGTCACATATTGTACTTCATGATACTAGTAAAAAAAAGTCAAAAAAATTAATTTTTTTGCATAATAAAATACCTAATTTACCAAAAATTTGGAAAAATTAGCAAATTTCAAAGTTTCAGTTTCTCTACTTCTGTAATACATAGTAATACCCCAAAAAATTGTGATGACTTAACATTCCCCATATGTCTACTTCATGTTTGAATTATTTTGGGAATGATATTTTATTTTTTGGGGATGTTACAAGGCTTAGAAGTTTAGAAGCAAATCTTGAAATTTTTCAGAAATTTACAAAAACCCAATTTTTAGGGACCACTACAGCTCTGAAGTCACTTTGCGAGGCTTACATAATAGAAACCGCCCAAAAATGACCCCATTCTATAAACTACACCCCTCAAGGTATTCAAAACTGATTTTACAAACTCCGTTAACCCTTTAGGTGTTGCACAAGAGTTATTGGCAAATGGGGATGAAATTTGAGAATTTCATTTTTTTGCCTAATTTTCCATTTTAACCCATTTTTTCCACTAACAAAGCAAGGGTTAACAGCCAAACAAGACTGTATCTTTATTGCCCTGACTCTGCTGTTTACAGAAACACCCCATATGTGGCCATAAACTACTGTACGGCCACACAGCGGGGCGTAGAGTGAAAGGTGCGCCGTATGGTTTTTGGAAGCCAGATTTTGCTGGACAGTTTTTTTGACACCATGTCCCATTTGAAGCCCCCTGATGCACCCCTAGAGTAGAAACTCCATAAAAGTGACCCCATCTAAGAAACTACACCCCTCAAGGTATTCAAAACTGATTTTACAAACTCCGTTAACCCTTTAGGTGTTGCACAAGAGTTATTGGCAAATGGGGATGAAATTTGAGAATTTCATTTTTTTGCCTAATTTTCCATTTTAACCCATTTTTTCCACTAACAAAGCAAGGGTTAACAGCCAAACAAGACTGTATCTTTATTGCCCTGACTCTACTGTTTACAGAAACACCCCATATGTGGCCATAAACTACTGTACGGCCACACAGCGGGGCGTAGAGTGAAAGGTGCGCCGTATGGTTTTTGGAAGCCAGATTGTGCTGGACAGTTTTTTTGACACCATGTCCCATTTGAAGCCCCCCTGATGCACCCCTAGAGTAGAAACTCCATAAAAGTGACCCCATCTAAGAAACTACACCCCTCAAGGTATTCAAAACTGATTTTACAAACTTTGTTAACCCTTTAGGTGTTGCACAAGATTCAATGGAAAATAGAGATATAATTTCAAAATTTCACTTTTTTGGCAGATTTTCCATTTTAATATTTTTTTTCCAGTAACAAAGCAAGGGTTAACAGCCAAACAAAACTCATTATTTATGGCCCTGATTCTGTAGTTTACAGAAACACCCCATATGTGGTCGTAAACTACTGTACGGGCACACGGCAGGGCGCAGAAGGAAAGGAATGCCATACGGTTTTTGGAAGGCAGATTTTGCTGGACTGGTTTTTTGACACCATGTCCCATTTGGAGCCCCCCTGATGCCCCCCTAGAGTAGAAACTCCATAAAAGTGACCCCATCTAAGAAACTACACCCCTCAAGGTATTCAAAACTGATTTTACAAACTTTGTTAACCCTTTAGGTGTTGCACAAGATTCAATGGAAAATAGAGATACAATTTCAAAATTTCACTTTTTTGGCAGATTTTCCATTTTAATATTTTTTTTCCTGTAACAAAGCAAGGGTTAACAGCCAAACAAAACTCATTATTTATGGCCCTGATTCTGTAGTTTACAGAAACACCCCATATGTGGTCCTAAACTACTGTACGGGCACACGGCAGGGTGCAGAAGAAAAGGAATGCCATACGGTTTTTGGAAGGCAGATTTTGCTGGACTGGTTTTTTGACACCATGTCCCATTTGAAGCCCCCCTGATGCACCCCTAGAGTAGAAACTCCAAAAAAAGTGACCCCATTTTAGAAAGTACGGAATAGGGTGGCAGTATTGTTGGTACTAGTTTAGGGTACATATGATTTTTGGTTGCTTACACTTTTTGTGCGGCAAGGTAACAAGAAATAGCTTTTTTGGCATGTTTTTTTTTTTTGTTATTTACAACATTCATCTGACAGGTTAGATCACGTGGTAATTTTATAGAGCAGGTTGTCACGGACGCGGCGATACCTAATATGTATACAATTTTTTTTATTTATGTAAGTTTTATACAATAACTTCATTTTGAAAACCAAAAAATTGTTTAGTGTCTCCATAGTCTAAGAGCCATAGTTTTTTCAGTTTTTGGGTGATTATCTTGAGTAGGGTCTAATTTTTTGCGGGGTGAGATGACAGTTTGATTGGAACTATTTTGGGGTGCATATGACTTTTTGATCGCTTGCTATTACACTTTTTGTGACGTAAGATGGCAAAAAATTGCTTTTTTTACACAGTTTTTTTTTTTTTTTTTTTACGGTGGTCACCTGAGGGGTTAGGTCATGTGATATTTATATAGAGCCGGTCGATACAGACGCGGCGATACCTAATATGTATACTTTATTTTTATTTATGTACATTTTACACAATGATTTTATTTTTGAAACCAAAAAAAATCATGTTTTAGTGTTTCCATAGTCTAAGAGCCATAGTTTTTTCAGTTTTTGGGCGATTATCTTGAGTAGGGTCTCATTTTTTGCGGGATGAGATGACGGTTTGATTGGTACTATTTTGGCGTACATGCGACTTTTTTGATCACTTTTATTACCTTTTTTGGGAAGTAAGGTGGGCAAAATTTCAATTTTCTCATAGTTTTTATTTTTTTATTTTTATGGCGTTCACTGTGCGGGGAAAGTAACATGACCATTTTATAGATCAGGTCGTTACGGACGCGGCGATACCTAATATGTGTAGTGTATTTTATTTTTTTAATTTTTATTCAGTGATAAATGTTTTTTTTTTTTATCTTAACTTTTTTCACTTTTTATTTGATTTTTTTGACCCAGACCCACTTGGTTCTTGAAGATCCAGTGGGTCTGATGTCTGTAAAATACAGAACAGAACCTATATAGGTTTCTGCACTGTATTTTACTTACACTGAACAGGTCTATGCTTTCAGCACAGATCTGTTCAGCACCATGGACAGCAGGACGCCTGATCAGGCGTCCTGTTGCCATGGGAACCTTCCCCGTCTGCTCAGTTATGGTCAGAACTTCGCAGACGGGGAAGGGTAAGGACGGGGTTCTGGGGGGGCTGTCTGGGGGCTCTCTCCTTCTCCCATCGGGGGGCTGCAAAGGCACAGCAGCCCCCCGATCGGAGAGGGAGGGAGCTCCCTCTTACTGTTAACCTTTTCCATACAGCGGTCCGTACGGACCGCTGTATGGAAAGGGTTAAACGGCTGACATCGCATCAACGATGTCAGCCGTTTATACCAGGGTGCCAGCAATGTGCTGGCACCCTGGTATACCCACTGTACACCAACGATTATGCAATGGGAGGCGGGCGGGGGATCGCGATCCCGCCTGCCGCACCGCCCGCCTCCCGCAACGCCCCCACTGCATGCGACACCCCCCCTGCACCACCCGCCGCCATCAAATCGTGCAGGGGTGCAGGGGGGGGTTAACAATATTGATTTCGGGCACTCTGAAGTTTCTGATCCCCGCGGTCAGGGACCGCGGGGATCAGAAACGGCAAAAAGCGCAGCAAACCGCAGGTCTGAATTGACCTGCGGTTTTCTGCGATCGCCGATACGGGGGGGTCAAATGACCCCCCCCTGCGTTGTTACGTGATGCCGGCTGAATGATTTCAGCCGAAATCCCGTTCCGATTAACCCCAGCGGCGCCGGAATTAAGATTTTAAGTTAGGACGTACCGGTACGCCCTTGGTCCTTAAGGACTCGGGAAATAGGGCGTACCGGTACGCCCTATGTCCTTAAGGGGTTAAAGGGGTTATCCGAGTTATTTTTTTTGTTCTTTCTATGTTTCTTACTAGGCAAATGTAACAGCTTTCCAATTAACTCACTTTATCTCCAGTGGCTGGTTTCTCAGATTTCACTGAGGGTCACATGACCTGTGATGTCAGCTTCTCTCCCTGCTCTGATAAAGGTCGTTTACAAGCCTGTAAACGAGACGTCACTATGCTGGCCACGCCCCCCTTCACTGCCATCTACTCTCTGCTAGGATTCTTAACCCCTTCAGCTGCACATACTGGCTAGCTTCTGCAGTGACAATTCTGGGCACAGTATCTGACAAACTAGAGAGAGCATTGCACAAGAAGGTAGGGGGAAGATCCTGTGTGTATTAGCAGTGTCATTATACAAGTGGGACTTATAGTTCTACACTTACAAGTTGCTGTTGATTCTCCCAGCACTCAGGGCAGCCCTTGTATCCACTCCCTTAGCAGTGTCATTATACAGCTTGGACTTGTAGTCCTAGACATACAACATGCTGCAGAGTCTCCCAGCAGGCAGACATGTCACTCAGGGCAGCTCTTGTATTCACTCCCTTAGCAGTGCAGGGGGAGGGGCAGACATAGGTTTTATTGCATGTAAACAAAGGGCCAGAAAAGAACCAGGGAAATGAGGAAATATATATAATTTTTTTGCATAAAACTTGCTTAGCTCAGTTATATATCAGATTTTCAGTGCTATATTATTTTTTTTCATAACTCGAACAACCCCTTTAATAAATTTTCCTCACAGTGTATAATGGCAGTATCATATGTGTTAGCATGTGCTGTGCATACAGTACATGTTCATAAGTGTGTGCAGTCAAAAAAGTTAGTTTATTTCAGTAATTTAATTCAAAATGTGAAACTCATATATTACAGAAATTCATTACACGCAGAGTAATCTACTGTATTTCAAGTGTTTATTTCTTTTAATGTTAATTATTATAGCTCACAGCTAATGAAAACCTCAGAAAATTAGTATATTGTGGAAAAAAGTTCAATATTGTAGACATATGGTGCCATACGCTAATCAGCTAATCAACACAAAATGCCTGCAAAGGTTTCCTAAAACTCTAAATGGTCCTTCAGTCTAGTTAAGTAGGCTACTTAATCATAAGGAATATTGCTGACTTGACAGTTGTCTAGAAGACAGTCATTGACACCCTCCACAAGGACCCTAAGCCATAAACGGTCATTGCTAAAGAAGCTGGCTGTTTCTAGAGTGCTGTATCCAAGCATATTAATGGAAAGTTGAGTGAAAGGAAAAAGTGTAGTAGAAAAGGGTCCAGCAGCAACGGGAATAAGCGCAGCCTTGACAGGATTGTCAAGAAAAAGCCATTTAAGAATTTGGGGGAAATTCACAAGGAGTAGACTGAATCTGGATTTAGTGCTTCAAGTGCCTACACACGTATCCAGAACATAGGCTATAACTGTCACATTCCTTCTGTCAAGCCACTAATGACCCAGAGAAACGTCTTATCTAGGTTAAGTAGAAAAAGGACTGGACTGTAGCTTTTTGGTCCAAAGTCATGTTTTCAGATGAAAGTACATTTTGAATTTAATTTTTAAATTAAGGTCCCAGAGTCTAAAGGAAGAGGGGAGAGGAACACAATCCAAGTTGCTTGAGGTCCAGAGTGAAATTTCCACAGTCAGTAATGGTTTGGCGAGCCATGTCATCTGCTAGCGTTGGTCCACTGTGTTACATCAAATCCAAAGTCAGCACAGCCATCTACCAGGAAACTTTAGAACACTCCATGCTTCCCTCTACTGACAAGCTTTATGAAGATTCTGATTTCATTTTCCAGCAGGATTTGGCACCTTCCCACTCTGCCAAAAGTACCAATACCTGGTTTAATAACCACGGTATTACTTTGGCCAGTAAACTCGCCTGACCTAAATGCCAAAGAAAAGATGTCTCTCATCTTGCTTGTCAACCAAGTATTGAGTGCATATACTGTACATACTGAAAAATAGGTCAACATTTCTGTATTAAAACCATTTCTTTAATTGGTCTTACACAGAGATGGGCAAAGTTATCGAAAATTCGATTTGGCTGCTTCGGCGAAGTTCACAAAGAAATTCAATTTGTTACGAATTACTTAGTCCCAAATCGCATTCTATTGTATGTAGCGGGCGCAATGACGGGGAGCTGCAAATGGGCAGTCCCCATCATTGAAATCCTCAGTTCAATGCTGATCGGGGCATCTGACAGTCACATTGAAGCCTTTCAGGTGTTAGTCAGCTGTAAAAAACAAAAAAATACATACTCACCTCATCCATCTGCTTGCGGAGAGGCTGTTGCGGCCATCCATTGAAGAAAAAGCGCCAAATCTCATGCGTACTGACGTGATGCTGTCACCAGGTCATCAAACTGGTTTGGCGCGGTGACTAGTGATGGACAAACGAAAGCGATCAAATGTTCGTGAACCGCAAGTTCGCGGCGGGTTCTATTCATTTTAATGGCAGGTGTACCTGAAAAACCTTTATCTAAGAAATAATTACAAGAAGTGCACAAATCGTCCCACAACATGGACAGTGACATACAAGATGTATTATTTGAATTAGCGATCTCCATAAAAAAAAAAATAATGCTAAATATCGACAATATTTTTTTCGCGTATGCACATGCGCAAATGCACTATACAGTACCGAAATGTACTATAAAGAAAGTATATTGGAATATAACACCCCGCTTCAATCAGTTTTTTAAGGGGATGACTGGTATATCACGCCAGTAGAAATTATTTGTTCCAATAACGCTTGTCCCTCTATATACCTGCAGTATCGCAGCAGAACCGCACACAACTGCCGCACAATACAAATGCACTTTAATATACTATCTAACATAGAAAGTATATTATAACATTGTACAAGGAAGGCAATCCATTAGAATATACATGAAGATAAAACGTAACCTTTAATAATTTTACTATTAAGGTCCATTCACACGTCCGTAAGTGTTTTGCGGATCCGCAAAACACGGACACACCGGCAATGTGCATTCCGCAATTTGTGGAGCGCACATCGCCGGCACTATAATAGAAAATGCCTAATCTTGTCTGCAATTGGGGACAAGAATAGGACATGTTCTATTTTTTTGCGGAAACGGAAGCATAGATGCGGAAGTGCGGATCCGCAAATGCGGATGTGGATCCGCAAATGCGGATGCAGACAGCACATTCCTGCCCCATTGAAAATGAATGGGTCGGCACCCGTTCCGCAAAATTGCAGAACGGATGTGGACCAATTTTGCGGACGTGTGAGTGGAAAAGATATCCTTCAAAATGAAAATAAATTAAATTATTAAAGTTAAGCAAAAAGCATAGATGTGGTAGGCAATAACAAGTGCTCGGCGGCACTAAATCAGAAACCATATGTCCTACCACAATCCGGGGAGTTCCAAGGACTTTTGTGGCCCTATTAGCTAGCATTTGGTGTCACTAACAGCCTGTCCCTGCTCCACACAGCAACCTCTCCCTACACTGGCAAAAGACTGAATGTAAAATGGCTGCCAGATCAGGTTTATTTATAAGGTAGGGGGTATGTCCATGTGCTAAAATGTCTTAATTGGCTGTCCTGTACCACCTGATGGATGTGTCATGGGTCAAAGTTCTTCACAATGTAAAAGAATATGGCGGGCGCAAATTTCTCCATATGTTTGCATGTTCGGCGAATCGCGAACACGCAAAGTTCGCCGCAAAATAACCGCAAGGCCATCTCTAGTGGTGACATCACCATGCAAGATTTAGTGTATTTTCTTTAAACAAGATAGTCATGATGGCCTCTCAAATGGATAAGGTGAGCATGTATTTTTTTGTTTTTAGTTAACTTTGATTCGCTCAACACTAATCTTATATAATATTCTAATCTTTTGAGATACTAACTTTTAGGTTTTCATTAGCTGTAAGCCACAATCATCAAAATTAAAGTAAATAAATGCTTTAAATACATCACTCTGTGTGTAATGAATCTATATACTGTAAAAGATAAGTTTCACTTTTTAAATTGAATTACTGATTAGCTTAACTTTTCAATGATGTTCTAATTTATTAAGATGCACCTGTACTTTTATTACTATTATTTACTTACTTTTATGACACACTCCTGATTTTGTCTTCCAAAGCTGCATCAGGGAAACCTGACCATGTGGTTGTACCTTAACAGTAAATTCTAGCAGTAGAAATTGCATGCATAATGGAAGGACTTGGAAGGTGGCCAGGTTAACCTACCAAAACGCCTGTCTAATACTACTTATCTAGCAAATGTTACTGGACCCAATAATATGAGATAAAGACCGCAATGAGTCACTCTGTTGAACATGAATATAAAGCAATGTTTTCCAAAGAACATATGTTAATGAGGCGAGATAAAGTGTACAAGATTGAACACAGTTATCCTACGTTACAGCATATTCTGTAGCTGTTTAAATTGCTACTTAAATACAAAGCTGCTTATGGCCTTGATATTAATGGCATCTTTACAGTTTGGAAATATCTCTACATATTCTGAATTCATTTATTTATGCCAACATTCATTCAAACTAGTAACAGAAAACTTAACTACTTACTGCCTGAATAGATATAGTATATGAATTCAATAAAAAGACAAGCAGTGAAGAAAATTCACACTATACTATATCATACATACACCATTTGTTATATCAAATTTAAGCTCTGTAATAGTTTAATAGAGGTGTATAAAACTATATTTTGGAGAACTTTACTATATATATATATACAGTACAGACCAAAAGTTTGGACACACCTTCTCATTCAAAGAGTTTTCTTTATTTTCATGACTATGAAAATTGTAGATTCACACTGAAGGCATCAAAACTATAAATTAACACATGTAGAATTATATAAATAACAAAAAAGTGTGAGACAACTGAAAATATGTCATATTCTAGGTTCCTCAAAGTAGCCACCTTTTGCTTTGATTACTGCTTTGCTCACTCTTGGCATTCTCTTGATGAGCTTCAAGAGGTAGTCACCTGAAATGGTCTTCCAACAGTCTTGAAGAAGTTCCCAGAGATGCTTAGCACTTGTTGGCCTTTTTGACTTTACTCTGCAGTCCAGCTCACCCCAAACCATCTCGATTGGGTTCAGGTCCGGTGACTGTGGAGGCCAGGTCGTCTGGCGCAGCACCCCATCACTCTCCTTCATGGTCAAATAGCCCTTACACAGCCTGGAGGTGTGTTTGGGGTCATTGTCCTGTTGAAAAATAAATGATGGTCCAACTAAACACAAACCGGATGGAATAGCATGTCGCTGCAAGATGCTGTGGTAGCCATGCTGGTTAAGTATGCCTTCAATTTTGAATAAATCCCCAACAGTGTCACCAGCAAAGCACCCCAACACCATCACACCTCCTCCTCCATGCTTCACGGTGGGAACCAAAGATCTCAAATTTGGACTCATCAGACCAAAGCACAGATTTCCACTGGTCTAATGTCCATTCCTTGTGTTCTTTAGCCCAAACAAGTCTCTTCTGCTTGTTGCCTGTCCTTAGCAGTGGTTTCCTAGCAGATATTCTACCGTGAAGGCTTGATTCACACAGATGTGTCTGCTGCTAGAACTCTGTGTGGCATTGACCTGGTCTCTAATCTGAGCTGCTGTTAACCTGCGATTTCTGAGGCTGGTGACTCGGATGAACTTAACGTGACTTCTCCACAACGCAACTGATGGTCCCAACCCCATTTATAAGGCAAGAAATCCCACTTATTAAACCTGACAGGGCATAGCTGTGAAGTGAAAACCATTTCAGGTGACTACCTCTTGAAGCTCATCAAGAGAATGCCAAGAGTGTGCAAAGCAGTAATCAAAGCAAAAGGTGGCTAATTTGAAGAACCTAGAATATGGTACAATAATTCTGCATGTGTTAATTCATAGTTTTCATGCCTTCAGTGTAAATCTACTATTTTCATAGTCGTGAATATAAAGAAAACTCTTTGAATGAGAAGGTGTGTCCAAACTTTTGGTCTGTACTGTATATACTGTCGTGATGAAATAAATATAATCCAGAAAGATGCAGGGGTTCCAGCAAAGTGTAGTTTGCTGTCACAATTTTGTTTACATTAAGTTATGGGCTAGATTTTATTTGGAATGGTGGATAGGTTTGGTAGTGGGATCTGCCAGTCCACACCCTTCCAGTCTGGGTATTGTCTTTTACCTGAGGTCATCGCAGGTGAACCCTGCTTTAATCAAGGAGGGATAAAACCAACCCTCTGTGTGTCAGTGGGAGAGAGAAAACTTGGAAACAGAAGCCTGAAGTTTGGGGGGCACATCGATGCGTACGGAAAGATTGTTGCATGGTCAGAGTCAGGAGGACTTCTGGACCATCTGCCCACAAAGGCTCTGGGTGGTCTCAGCCAGGAGGGCTCAGGGGCCATGAGGCTATGTGAAGCCTGATCTCTTCCCTGTCTGGATTTGTGTCTGATGAGCATACCTGCTAAGGCTTGGAGCCAGAAACTCTGTGTATAAGCTGTGCTTAGAGGTGAGTCAGGGAAAACTACTGTGTATTAGGAAGTGTCTAAACGGGCAGGTGTTTGTTTTGCCATTTTGTGTGTGCTGGTGCCAAAATAAATGACCATATTGGACTTTAAAGGGGTTCTGCACTTTCAATTAACTGATGATCTATCATCTGGATAGATCATCAGCTTCTGATCGGCGGGGGTCCGACACCCGGGACCCCCGCCAATCAGCTGTTTGAGAAGGCAGCGGCGCTCCAGCAGCGCCGCGGCCTTCTCACTGTTTACTGCCGGGCCGCCCGCCCACTGACGTCACGACTTGTATCAACTAGAGTGGCCGTGGCTAAGCTCTGTTCACTTGAATGGAGCTTAGCCGCGCCCACTCTAGTTGATACAAGTCGTGACGTCAGTGGGCGGGCGGCCCGGCGGTAAACAGTGAGAAGGCTTTCTCAAACATCTGATCGGCGGGGGTCCCGGGTGTCGGACCCCCGCCGATCAGAAGCTGATGATCTATCCAGATGATAGATCATCAGTTAATTGAAAGTGCAGAACCCCTTTAAATCTGCTGTCTGTCATAACGTCTGTGATTGCAACCCCCTGAGAGAGAGCAATCCCTTACAATACATACAGTATGGTCCAAACTGTTTAGCTAGGTGTAAAATGAATATTGCAAAATAAGGATGCTTTCAAAAGAAGTATTAATAGTTAGATTTGATCTTTTATCTATATATATAAAGAAGGACGTATATATGTATGTATGTATGTATGTGTGTATGTATGTATGTTCCGTGATTACTCAAAAATGCAGCCATCGATTTCAACGAAACTTGGTATTAGTGATAGACAAACATAGGCCGGGACAATTTGCGAACGCGATAGCGCGAACACGATCAAATGTTTGCGAAACACAAGTTCACGGCCGGCCCCATTCACTTTAATGGCAGGCGAACCCTAAAAACCTTCAGGTCATATTTGCAGCCACCAAATACTTACAAGAAGTGCACAAATCGTCCCACAACATGGACAGTGACATACCAGAGGGGGATCAATGGCAAAAATTCCCCCCAAAATATGTATTTTAATTAGGGGCCATTTTTATGCAAACAAAATTATAATAGTGAAAAGTAGTGAAAAGAGTATGGTGGCTCTCTGTCGCCTGTGACTATGAATGGGTGCTACTAGGCCTAATGACTCACCCAGTCAAAAGAAGTTATAATATATATAGAAAGGCTGAGCACTCTCCCAATGGACCACACAAAGACTATTCAAAGATGATTATATTTATTACACCAATATATGATAAAAAATATAAAATGTAAATATACAAAATGCACAATTAAAATATATTCTATTAAAAATAGTAAATAAAACTGTTCAGATCCAGAGTCTAATTAGGTTGCGGTGGCATACAAAAGATTGCTATATGCAACTTGGAAGAAAAAGTATATCCTGATTAGAGGAGAAGGAGATCAATAACACCTCTGTACTTTTATCTTCAACATTATGCAGGAAAATTTATGAAGATAAATTTTTTTAAGATAAATTTTAGGATGATTGTCCCGGCTTAAATTCGATATTTAATTTCGATAATTTTTTCCGATTATTTTCCGATTTTTTCAGTCAATATTCCCTGTATAGTAAAACACACACTGTTGTAAAGATGCTGTCTGACTATAGCACACAGTGGCGTCCCACGTGGCTAATGGAGTCAGGTGCAGCAGTACCTGTTAGTAGCGGTTCAGCAGAAACAGTGTGAGCGAAATGGCCCTCCGTGTAGAGATCCTCTGATGAGAAGACTTTGATTGTAACTCTATCCGTTCAAGGGTCGAAAACTTCGCTGTATGTCAGAAAGTTCATCAGGGAAATAAAGTCGAATTAAATTGTTGAAGTTAGGACGTCCATCAGCGGATGTGCGGGTCTTTTGTAACCAGACGCGTTTCGGGGTCTTTTCCTAGCCCCTTCCTCAGTGGTGACCCAAAATCCTCCACAATCAGGAAAAATGGAAAATCTGGAGTGGATCTAACAATATGTTTCAGCCGGTTGCATATAAAACTCGATATGGAATAAAAGTTAAAGAAATGCATATCAGATATATCCATAAATAACAAATTCATCTACTTATACAATTTATAGAACATCTGTGTAGTCTTCTGAAAAAACGCAAGTGCGATTTATTTAACTTTTTTGTACGCTTTTCATGCACTCTTTCAAAATATTATCCCTAATCTTTATACATATGTGTAAAATGACAATTTTCAAGAGATATTCCTATATAAAAGTATTTGGCAATATCTAATGAAGGTATATATTGGTATATGGCATAGTCTATGAACCAGCAATATAATTTTCTAAAAAACGCAGGTGCATTTTTTTTTATACCATGCGGTTTTCATGCGTTTTCCATGCGTTTTCATTGATTCTTGTCTATATTGATTCCATATTAGTGTAAGATACCAATAATCAAAGGAAATTCTTCTCTAAAAGTATTTGACAATATCTAACATAGCTGTGTATAAATATATGGCACCATCAATGAGCCAGTAGTATGATTTTCTAAAAAACGCACATGCGGTTTTTTGACCAATGCGGTAATCATGCGTTTTTCATGCGTTTTTTGTAGATACTTGTCTATATTAATCACACATATATATATATATCTCATGTAGTAATCACAGGCATCTCAATTATAACACTTAATCTAAAAATGTATCATATAAAACAGAGAATTAAACATCATCATTAAAATAAACTATATATCAGGGTGTAATATGTTAAAATTTAGTGGAACCAGTGAGTAGTTTCTGTGTATCCAAAACTCAGCTGCGTCTTATATAAAACGCAATTTCAATAGCAGCAACCCTTTCAATAGCAGCAAAGGATAAGACATTCGGATTTTGATTATGGTGTAATTTAAAATGTCTGGAAACAGTGTGTTTTTCTGATCCACTTCTGATTTTCGTAAAATGCTCAGAAACTCTCTCCTTCAGTGTCCTTTTTGTACGTCCTATATATTGTTTATCACAAGGACACTGAAGGATATATATTACATTTTTATTATTACATGTTAAAAAGGTTCCCAATCCCACTCTCCTCTGGATTTTCTCCTTTGAAATTGTTTACAGCGGGGGATAATGACTAATGCTTTTATTATTTTGTGTATAACACTTTCGCATAGGTAGTGCCATCTCTTAACACATTTTAAAGTTTTTAACTACTATTCAGATATTGCGATATACTATACAGAACAACGCAATTGCGTTTTATATAAGACGCAGCTGAGTTTTGGATACACAGAAACTACTCACTGGTTCCACTAAATTTTAACATATTACACCCTGATATATAGTTTATTTTAATGATGATGTTTAATTCTCTGTTTTATATGATACATTTTTAGATTAAGTGTTATAATTGAGATGCCTGTGATTACTACATGAGATATATATATATGTGTGATTAATATAGACAAGTATCTACAAAAAACGCATGAAAAACACATGATTACCGCATTGGTCAAAAAACCGCATGTGCGTTTTTTAGAAAATCATACTACTGGCTCATTGATGGTGCCATATATTTATACACAGCTATGTTAGATATTGTCAAATACTTTTAGAGAAGAATTTCCTTTGATTATTGGTATCTTACACTAATATGGAATCAATATAGACAAGAATCAATGAAAACGCATAAAAAACGCATGAAAACCGCATGGTATATAAAAAAACGCACCTGCGTTTTTTAGAAAATTATATTGCTGGTTCATAGACTATGCCATATACCAATATATACCTTCATTAGATATTGCCAAATACTTTTATATAGGAATATCTCTTGAAAATTGTCATTTTACACATATGTATAAAGATTAGGGATAATATTTTTAAAGAGTGCATGAAAAAACGCATGAAAAGCGTACAAAAAAGTTAAATAAATCGCACTTGCGTTTTTTCAGAAGACTACACAGATGTTCTATAAATTGTATAAGTATATGAATTTGTTATTTATGGATATATCTGATATGCATTTCTTTAACTTTTATTCCATATCGAGTTTTATATGCAACCGGCTGAAACATATTGTTAGATCCACTCCAGATTTTCCATTTTTCCTGATTGTGGAGGATTTTGGGTATAAAAAGGGGTCATTCCCCTCTGCGGGTCACCACTGAGGAAGGGCCTAGGAAAAGACCCCGAAACGCGTCTGGTTACAAAAGACCCGCACATCAGCTGATGAACGTCCTAACTTCAACAATTTAATTCGACTTTATTTCCCTGATGAACTTTCTGACATACAGCGAAGTTTTCGACCCTTGAACGGTTAGAGTTACAATCAAAGTCTTCTCATCAGAGGATCTCTACACGGAGGGCCACTTCGCTCACACTGTTTCTGCTGAACCGCTACTAACAGGTACTGCTGCACCTGACTCCATTAGCCACGTGGGACGCCACTGTGTGCTATAGTCAGACAGCATCTTTACAACAGTGTGTGTTTTACTATACAGGGAATATTGACTGAAAAAATCGGAAAATAATCGGAAAAAATAATCGCAATTAAATATCGAATTTAAGCCTGGACAATTTATCTTCAAAAAATGTATCTTCATAAATTTTCCTGCATAATGTTGAAGATAAAAGTACAGAGGTGTTATTGATCTCCTTCTCCTCTAATCAGGATATACTTTTTCTTCCAAGTTGCATATAGCAATCTTTTGTATGCCACCGCAACCTAATTAGACTCTGGATCTAAACAGTTTTATTTACTATTTTTAATAGAATATATTTTAATTGTGCATTTTGTATATTTTACATTTTATATTTTTTATCATATATTGGTGTAATAAATATAATCATCTTTGAATAGTCTTTGTGTGGTCCATTGGGAGAGTGCTCAGCCTTTCTATAAAAATTATAATAGGAACGCTTAAAATGGAGCAAAATAATAAATATTTTAATAGTGCTACTATTGGAAAGGGGTGAAACCTATATGAAATGACTAAGACTAAACCGTCTATCCAAATTGATGTATCCTCATATGTAAATGGTGACACTACCTCATGTAATGTATAAGAGGCCTATTACAAATATCATACAAGGATAGACGGACTAATATAACTAAAACCACCGCACTGATAAACGGATATGGTGCTCCGAACGGCAAGCTGCTGCCTATACAGTTATTATGTGCTGGTAGGAATAGATGCTAAAGTGTGCTAAATCCCCTGGGAAATTTATCATATTATAATATCCCAGGCCAATAAGGGAAATAACACACGCAGCAAACAATTAAGCTGACCAGTGACCGGAGTGTTACTGAGCAGTGACGGATAGTGAGAGGAGCGGCTGTGCACTATGCACAAACTATATCCACCATGTAGGTGAGTAAACCACGCAGACCAATACTGGTGTTGGCAAAAATGCGCTCTAACAACCAGCAGGTCTGTACACACTGAGCTACGGCTCTACGCGTTTCTGTGCAGCTGGTTCATGCACTTCATCAGGAGCCAAGTAGCTACTACACCTAAAATGCCTAAGGCCGATATCAGGAGCTTAAAATCGGCTTGCTACATAGGATTGTTGTTAGGTAGCACTGAATCCTAGTGTGGGAGACGGTGTGCTGCTTGTTGCATACATAGTCTCGGCTCTGTAACAGAGCCGAGACTATGTATGCAACAAGCAGCACACCGTCTCCCACACTAGGATTCGGTGGCAACAGAGAAAACATCAAGCGATTATGCAGCTGGAGGTATATTAGACGGTCATTGGATATCAATTTTACTGCAGGCAAGTACAAATAGATGTCGAATACATATGTTTAAAAGAACAAAAAATATAACATCGGATTAAAATTATGGCTAACGAAACCCCCCCCCTCTTGAAAAAAATAAAATAAATGATAATAGTTGAAATTCGATAACACATGGTCGTCATAGGTGTTGAATTTCTCCGAGGTCCCAAACATTAGGCATTCACCGGACAGAAAAGACCATTATTTGTTCTGGGTGGTGGTGGATATTTGTGGGCTGTCATGAGGAAATTGAATTAAACTTGGTCATCACAGGTGTTGAATTCCTCCGAGATCCATGCCTCATTCATTTTTAGAAATGTGAGTTAGTCCACACTGTCTTGAGCTAGGCGAGTGCGCTTATCGGTCATGATCTCCCCTGCTGTCCTGAACGTCCTTTCGGACAGGACACTCGACAAGGGGCAAGCCAAACGTTCCATGGCAAATTGTGCCAGCTCTGGCCACAGGTCAAGCCTGCACACCCAGTAGTCAAGGGGTTCCTTGCTTCTCAGAGCGTCCACATCAGCGGTTAACCCGATGTAGTCGGACACCTGTCAGTCTAGGCCAGGCATCCTCAAACTGCGGCCCTACAGCTGTTGCAAAACTATAACTCCCAGCATGCCCGAACAGCCTACAGATATCAGCCTACAGCAGGGCATTGTGGGAGTTGTAGTTTTACAACAGCTGGAGGGCCGCAGTTTGAGGATGCCTGGTCTAGGCGTTCCATGAGGCTGGATCTGGAGGGCGGCTGTTGATGGGTTGGGTGCAAGAATTATCTCATATCCGAAGTGACTAACACATCTTTAAACGGCCCTCTTCTTGCATGCGCTGTAGGATTGGTACTCGCAACTGTTTCTCTGTGGGTAGAAATTCCTCTGCCAGCGCCTGCAACAGCAGAATGCAGCATCACTCACAGCAAGGCCTGGAAATGCTGCATTCTAACAGGCCTCTGTGATACTGGTAACATGTCCACCATTTTGTGTATGTACCAGTGGTCTAAGTACGTTGCCACTCAGTACTGGTCTTTGCCCTTTATACTTTTCATACGGGGGTCCCTCTTCAAACACTGGAGCATGAAGGCCCCCATTTGCGCTATATTGGAAGCGGTGGAGCGGCCTGGCTCCTGCTCATCACTCAGAAGAATGTTGTCCTCAGTTTCCTCCCCCCATCCACAGACAACACCAGGGATCCCAGAAAAGTTCAAAGCCTGCTTCTTGCTCCTCCTCCCCCTAGGCACCATCCTCCTTTGACTCCTCTTCAGACGCCTGCTGACTTGTCTGAAATGGAGTAGCCCCCCCCTGGGAATTCATTCAGCATTGCAACTTCCTCATCTACCTGCTCCTGCTCGTCAACGTCTTGATCAATGACACAACGCAATGCACGCTCCAGAAAATAGGTGTAAGGTACGATGTCACTGATGGCGCCCTGGCTGCGACTGAATAGTTTGGTGATCTCATCAAATGGCCACAGAAGTCTGCATGCGTCGCACTTGAGCAGCCACCGGCGCGGTGAAAAAACCAAGCTCCCCAGAACCTGTCCTGCCACAGAGTTCGTACAGGTAGTTGTTAACAGCACGTTTCTGCTGGAGAAGCCTATTAAGCATATACATGGTGGAATTCCAGCGTGTCGGGCAGACGTCTGACAGGCAAGTGGTGTCGCCGCTGAACATCAGCTAGGCGAGCCATGGCCGTGTAAGATCTTCTAAAATGGCCAGGGATTTTCCTGGCCTGCTGCAAGACATCCTGAACCCCAGAGTTTTTGGCAACAAATCGCTGCATGACTAAGTTCAGGACGTGTGCCATGCACAGCACGTGTGTCGTTTTGCCCTGTTTCAGCGCACTTGTGTCTGTCGTCAGATGGGTCTTTGCACTGACACTGTGTGCCAGAGATATATTAACTTGCCTCTGAAAGTGGTCATAAAGTTCAGGGAGGCCCTTCTGGGAGAAATATTTCCTTCCGGGGACCTTCCATTGCGGTGTGCCAATGGCCACAAAATTTCTAAAGGCCTCTGAGTCCACCGTTTTATATGGCAGTAGTTGGCGGGCTCGCAGTTCTGACAAGCCAGCGGTGACCCGTTGGGCAAGAGGATTTTCCAGCATCATAATTTTTTACGCTCGAACATTTGGGCCACGGAAGCCTGCCTTATGCCAGATGAACGTGACGATGGCATTTGGAAGGTGGAGTGGGGGACAAATGGGAGGAGAGAGGAGAAGGAGAAGAGGCAGGACGTGGAGCACCAGGAGTGTGGCTTAGTGGGTTCTGACGGCGTTGCTCCCACTGGGCACGGTGATCGGAGGCCAGGTACCTTCTTAATGCAGTTGTCCCTAGGTGAGTTTTGGGCTTACCGCGACTTATGCATTGACAGCACAGGCTGCAGATGGCAACACTATTATCAGCAGCTGTCAAGTAAAAAAAAAGCCCACACTGCGGAGCCATGTGCCAGCATCCTGGGAGTGCAAGATGTGACTGTGCATGGTGGATGGCTCACTCCAGAAACATTTGCAGTCTGCTTTTTGCCCCCTATGCACTGCGAGTTCTGCCTGCTTCTCCTCCTTCTCCTCCCTATCTGCTGCTCCGTCTCCTCCTCTGAACTCCACTCCTCTTCTTCTCTTGTGGGCACCCACGTGACGTCCATCGACACGTCATCATCGTCACCTTCACCACCACTGACATTATAGATCTCGGAGTAGGCAGCAACAGCGGGGACCTACCCTCCTTGGGCTGATCTGGGTACTGTCGCCAGACCACTGGGTGGCAGCCGTTGCAACCTCTTCTTCGTTGCGACCGATGCCAAGAATGGCTGCGCCTCGGTAAGGTCTGGGAATGGATGGGAAAATAATTCCTCTCACTCAAGTGGAGGGGCTATAGTGGCGGTGGTGGTTTCTTTGGGGGTGTACACAGCAGAGAGTGAGGAGGGTGCTGATACAGAGGATCAAGAGGGTGCAGAAGCAGAAGGCTGAGTGAGCCACTCAACCAACTCTGGTGCATCCTTCGATGTAATCGCACGCACCTTCTCCAACTTCCCACTTAGGCTCCGACCTGGTGCACCTGCCCGACCCCTACCACCCCTGCGGAATGGCCTGCCTCTTCCTCTGCCTGTTATTTTCAAAATGACCCTGTGACAAAGTCCCTATAGAAGAGCAGTATTTGTGGAAGCAAGTATATATAATCCCTTAACCCCTTAAGGACGCAGGGCGTACCGGTACGCCCTATTTCCCGAGTCCTTAAGGACTCAGGGCGTACCGGTACGTCCTAACTTTAAATCGGGATTCTGGCGCCACGGGGGGTAATCGGAACGGGTCAATTCAGACCTGCAGTTTTCTGCGTTTCCGGTCCATTCGGGTCTCCGGTGACCCGATGAACCGAAAAAAGACTGCGATCTGTGGCGTGATTATACACCACCAATCGCAGTACGAAGATTTGGAGAGGCGGTGCTGGCCCTGGTGCTGAACGCTGCTGTCCAGGGTGCTGATTAGTGCAGGGGAGAGAGGCGCGAGATTACGACTTCCTGCGCTCCTCTCTCCCCTCCTCTTCCTGTCCAGCACCCACACCGTCCAGCACCGTCCAGCACCAGGTCCTGCGTCCCTCTAAATCGGCATCCATCACCCTCCTGCACCCATCGCCATGCAGGTAGGTTAGGGTCAGTGAGAGAGGGGCACCATTAGGCAGGGAAAGAAGGGAAAAGTTAGTTAGGAAAAAAAATAATAACTTTTATCTAAAACTTTCTGTGACCCCCCCCCCCCCCCCTGCCACTGGGGTGCTGTTAAATTTACTGTTAAAGGTGCGGGCTCCTGTGAAGGTCAAAGTTAAGGAGATGGGCTGCTGTGGAGGTCCTATTTTAAAGTGTCGGGGCACTGTGGGGGAGTCAGTGTTAAGGGGTGGGGGACTGTGGAGTTCCCTGTTAAATGGACAGGGTGCTGTAGACGTCACTGTTATGGGGGATGTCGATATCTTTTAACGACACACACAAACATTACATGAAATAGATGGACTATACCCATGCAAAGCCGGTTCTTTCTGCTAGTTAGGGCTCTTTCACACTTGCGTTGTTCTTTTCCGGCATAGAGTTCCGTCGTCGGGGCTCTATGCCGGAAGAATCCTTATCAGGATTATCCCCATGCATTCTGAATGGAGAGAAATCCGTTCAGGATGCATCAGGATGTCTTCAGTTCAGGACCGGAACGTTTTTTGGCCAGAGAAAATACCGCAGCATGCTGCATTTTTTGCTCCGGCCCAAAATCGCGAACACTTGCCGCAAGGTTGGATCCGGAATTAATGCCCATTGAAAGGCATTAATCCGGATCTGGCCTTAAGCTAAACGTCGTTACCGGATCTGACGTTTAGCTTTTTCTGAATGGTTACCATGGCTGCCAGGACGCTAAAGTCCTGTTTGCCATGGTAAAGTATAGTGGGGAGTGGGGGAGCAGTATACTTATCGTCCGTGCGACTCCCGAGGCGCTTCAGAGTGACGTCAGGGCGCCCCACGCGCATGGATGACGTGATCGCATGGATCACGTCATCCATGCGCATGGGGCGCTCTGACGTCATTCTGGAGCGCCCCGGGAGCCGCACGGGCGGTAAGTATACAGCTCCCCCGCTCCCCACTACTACTATGGCAACCAGGACTTTAATAGCGTCCTGGCTGCCATAGTAACACCGAACGCATTTTGAAGACTGATCCGTCTTAAAACGCTTTCAGTTCACTTGCGTTTTTCCGGATCCGGCATGTAATTCCGGCAAATGGAGTACACGACGGATCCGGACAACGCAAGTGTGAAAGAGCCCTTAATTAGAAAAATGCAAAGTGAATGAGTAAAAGAGAAATCGAAATCCAATCAATATTTGGTTAATCCTTTCACTACGGCGCTGGAGCGGTAGGAAAACATGTCGCCCGCAAACATTGGAGACCCACGGCTAATGACCATGACCGGCAATAATGTAGATTGTGGTCATTAAAGCCTTTAGATGCCGTGATCACACTTCAAAGCTAAAAAAAAACTGGAAGCTTGTGCTTCTGGGCTTCTTACCGGCATTCTGTGTCCAATAAGGATGTGGTAATTGAATTCAATATGCTGGGTCTCTCAGGGTATTGAAGCTGCAATTCTTATTTTGTCCAGCAGGTGATAGCCCAACATAAGAAATTGGCAAATCTACTACCAAAATGGATATATAAGAAACATAAAAAAATACAGAGTCTTGTAGCCTCTAATATGAGCTACAAAATCATAAAAAAGTTTAAAAAAAGTTAAACATTTTTCAAAAAATAAAATGTACCGTATTTTTCGCCGTATAAGACGCACCGGCGTATAAGACGCACCTAGGTTTTTGGGGAGGAAAATAAGAAAAAAAATATTTTTAACCAAAAGGTGTGCTGTGTGTTTGGTGGGTTTGGAACTAATGGTGGTATGTGGATGGCAATATTACTGGGGATCTGTGGATGACGGACACTGTTATGGGGGGATCTGTGGATGACGGACACTGTTATGGGGGGATCTGTGGATGACGGACACTGTTATGGGGGGATCTGTGGATGACGGACACTGTTATGGGGGAACTGTGGATGACAGACACTGTTATGGGGGAACTGTGGATGACGGACACTGTTATGGGGGATCTGTGGATGACAGACACTGTTATGGGGGATCTGTGGATGACGGACACTGATATGGGGGGATCTGTGGCTTGCACTGTTACAGTGGGATCTGTGGCTGGCACTGTTACGGGGGGGGGGGATCTGTGGATGGCACTGTTATGCATGTGTCATCCACAGACCCTCCCAGCCCATAACTGTGCCATCCACAGATCCCCCGCCGCTCCGGTATACTAATATAATATGTCTTATTCAATTAATAGTTATTAAATATGCCTCTTTATTCCTAATAGTACCTTAAATCCTAAGTGCTTCAGTACAATGCCGGCAGGCTGGGCGGCCGGCGCTGCGCGTCACTCACTGACGTCACTTGCCTGCGCCGCCTGCTTCATTCATAAAGTAGGCGGCGCAGGCACGTGACATCAGGGAGTTACGCTGCCGCCCGCTCGGCCTGCATTCTACTGAAGCGCTTAGGATTTAAGGTACTATTAGGCATAAAGGGGCATATTTAATAACCATTAATTGAATATGACATATTATATTAGTATACCGGAGCGGCGGGGCGGGGCTATAGTACAGTGACTGCACCGCCCCACCGCTATTGTCAGCCCCAGCTCCTCCTCCTAGTCCGTCCCCGAGTCCCCGCTCGCTTTACATCGCAGCTTGCGATGTAAAACTGACAGCATTCGCCGTATAAGACGCAGGGGCATTTTCCCCCCATTTTGGGGGGAGAAAAAGTGCGTCTTATACGGCGAAAAATACGGTAAATCACTTCCTTTCTATAGAATAAAAAAAAATACATAAATAACAAAAAATATAATTATCATGGGCATCAACGTGTCCAAAAAAAAACCATACTATTAAAATATAAAATATTTTTTAAATACAGTGAATGGAGTAACGGAAAAAAAGGGTCAAAATGGCTGATTTGCCATTTGTTCATCTCAATGTGTTCATCTCAATGTAATAAAATGTGATCAAAATGTCACGCACACTCAAACATTGTATCAATAAAAACTATAAATTGTCCCGCAAAAAATGATCCCACAGACAGCTAAGTAGATATAACTATAAAAACGTTATGGGGATCAGAATATGGTGATGTAAAAAACTAAATATTTTCAACGTTTTAATTTATTTATACACTATTTAGACATAAAAAACCTATACATATGTGGTATAATTGTAATTATAATCATACTTACCCAGAGAATGAAGGGCATGGATCATTGTTTCCACAAAGAGAACGCTGTAAAATGCTGGAGGAATTGTTTTTTTATTCCAATTCCACCCCATTTGGAATTTTTCCCAGCTTCCCACTAGATTGTATGTCATATTAAATGGTGTCATTAGAAAGTACAATTTATCCCAAGAAAAATAACCACTTATATGGCTATATGAATGGAAAAAAAAAAAGTTATGGCTCAAGGAAGATAAGGAAGAAAAATGTGAATGCAAAAACCTCTAGTATCCTAAGGGTTAAGAGCCATAGATGCAGCTGTCGGCCAAGGAAACTTAGTGCAGCAGATGCAAGACACCATCCACAACATGTGCAACAGTGCCAGATAGCTCAGATATGGCAGAAACCAGTGGGATCCAGGTACACCCATCTCCTGCTTGGGGAAGTTTGGTGAGAAGTGGTCTTTATGGAACAATTGCTGTCAAAAAGCCTTACCTTTGACATAGAAACAAGGCCAAGCAACTTAACTATGCCCAAAAACAAAAGAATGTCAGCAGATGCTCTGGACTGATGAGTAAAGATTTCAAATATTTGGCTGTAACTGAAGGCAGTTTGTTCACCAAAGGGCTGGAGAGCAATACAACAATAAGTGTGCAGGCAAGAGTAAATCATGGTGGAGGTTCTTTGGAAGTTTTAGGCTGCATTTCAGCAAATGTTGTTGGTGATTTGGTCAGGATTAATAGTGTCCTCAATGGTAAGAAATACAAGCAGATACTTATCCATTATCCATCAAGAAATACCATTAGGGAGGTGTCTGATTGGCTCAAAAGCTATTCTGCAGCAGGACAACATACAGCCAATGTCATTAAGCACTGTCTGCAGTGTAACGTAGAACAAAAAGTCCTGGAAGTTATGATATGGCCCCCACAGAGCCATAATCACAACAGCAGGTCTATCTGGGATTACATGAAGAGACTGAAGGATTTGAGCAAGCCCATATCTACAGAAGATCTGTGATTAGTTCTGCAAGATGTTTGGAGCAAGTTCCCTGCCAAGTTCCTTCAAAAACTGTGCAAGTGTACCTAGAAAAGTGATGCAGTTTTGAAGGCAAAGGGTTTTCACACCAAATATTGATTCGATTTAAATTTCTCTTTTGTTCATTCACTTTGCATTTTATTAATTGATCAAAATAAAACAATTTTATTTTTGAAAGCATTCTTACTTTGCAGCAGTTTTCCCGCACCTGATTACAACTTTTGCACAGTGTCGTATCTGCTGTGCAAACGATTAAAGACAACCCTAGCAACACAAGAAACATTCTTCCCACCATTCTTAAACCTCACCACTGTTCTAACAGTATTCTTCTAATGTCACCTCTAACTTGCTTTTCAGAAGGGTATAATTCAACTTTAATTCCTCATGGTAACTTCATCTCTCACTATGCCTTGACAGCCATCACAGCTAGATATTGTCAGAAACTATAGCTATATACGGTGTAAGTAGGCCAAACCAAATTATGTGCAGGAAGCTGGAGTTACTGTACAACTGCATGTTTAAAGCATAGGAGAGGCTACAGTGTATTTTGCACAGCAGCATGCATGCCACATGCATTCTGCAAATTCTAGCTCACTCCAAGGAGACCATTAGAATTTACAGAAAACAGGAGGAGTCCTGGAGGAGATTAATTTACAACAGCATATAAGTGAATAACTGCACTTGTCACCTACTGCATTATTGGATTTTTTTTATTTATTTTTTATTGCCCTGACACATTCTAATATTGTATTATTCAGAAACCTACAAGAGAATTAGCATCAGATATCATGAGTGCTGATGAGTATTTAATATGAAATTTCAATTTAATAGACCAATAATACAATATAAATCTTCCATATCCTCATATGTACCTGTTTTCCCATAATACCTCTGGAGTCTTTGAGCAGCTTTTGGCTCCATGACTCCATAAAAGGTCCCATAATCATCTTCACAGTGAGAATAACTGACTATAGGATAACCAGCTAAAATGACTTCCTAAAATAACATTTACCTTTACTACTATATCATATACATTTATGAATCTAGACTTCAGTAGATTAATTTGACATTATATAAAATACATTATGCATGAGCTGTTCAATGACTTGTCATGTCTTTGGGCTGTTCCCTTGGGCACTACATTTAAAAGATTATTTTATCATCTTGGCAGTTACAGCAACCTTAATTACTGATAGCAACAACATTATTTTTAATGAGTTGTTCAAAAAGCAATTACATTAGGATGTACTCTAATCAACTTATCAAAATAATGTTTTGTCCCCTGCACATAAAGCCATCCAAACTGCTTTGAAGGAAAGTATCATGTTACTAGAGACCTAATGGGTTAAACCATTGGAATGGAATGTAACCATGGAAACGATCAGCTTTCTGCTTGTTCTGTGCTTGCAGGCAAAGTAGCCTGTGAATTTAGTTCTGCACATCTGATCTAGGCAAAGCATGCAAAGAAATGACAAAGGGGGCACTTTATAAAGACCTTGCCTTATGACTTACCTAGTAGGACAAGGTCTATGGGTCTAAATCGATTTATTTTACTCTTAAGAAGACATTAAAGGGTTTTTGCAATACACACCTATATGGAAAAATATTAACCTTAAGGAACTGCAGGGGATTAAAATGTATATTGACTGGGAGAAAAATGGGATGAAATACTTAAACCAGATATTCGAGGAGGGTAAATTGAAAGACTTTAATACAATGGTTAGAGAGTTTGGTATACCGCATAAGGACATATACAAATACTTTCAGCTTAGGAATGCATTGAGGTCAGTTATGCAAGAGGATAAATATAAGATGGAAAGATCTGAGATATTACACAAATTTACTAATCTGGGTGAAAGAAGAGGAATAACGGCAAAAAGATATAAGATATTGATGGGCGGAAAAAAGAAACGGGTTACAATACTAGCTAGGAAAAAATGGGAGAATGAACTGGAATTTTTTTCGGAAAAAAAATGGAACGATGCATTAAAGAACTATTCTCGAGTCTCAAACAGGGGATCACATAAGATTTCACAATTTTTTGTGGTTCATAGGTTGCATAGATCCCCATGGATATTGAAAAGAATGGGCGTTAGACCCTCGGATGATTGTGTAAAATGTGGGCGAGAGAGAGCTGACTTAATGCATTGCTTCTGGAGATGTCCCAGATTGTTTAGATATTGGACAGAAATAACAGATACTATATATCAAATTTTGAAGGTTCAAATATCAGAGGACCCGATGACGTGTATTTTGGGGGCAACCGAACATCTGGGTTTAAATAGAGATATGAGTATGGTTCTTAGTAAGGTTTTATTTCAAGCTAGACTCTTAATACTCAAGAAATGGGTAGGGGTTGACCCTCCAACAGTTCGGCAGTGGAGGAAAGCAGTAGAGGACATGATTAAAGAAGAACGGGTGATGGAGGGCCATAGTAGAAAAGGAAAAACTACGGATGAAATATGGAAGAGTTGGCTACTTTAGGGCTGGATAGATAGGTTGTTTTTTTTTTTTTTTTTTTTTTGTGTATCGCACGTCTCCCCCTCCCCCCCCCCCCTCCCCCCCTAGGGGAGGCGGGAGGGTGGGAAACTGGGGAATAAAAATACTTGGGTATGTATAGATTAAGAATGGAATATTGTTATTATATATAGTACCTTATACTGTTATTATAAATAGTGGTGAGCTTGGGTGGGGGGGGGGCTGGGGGGGCGGTAGGGCTAAAAAGTTAATTTGAATGATTATTGTAATGACCCGTTGGACGGTCTGATACTGTATATTTAATGTGTTTTGTATAACAATAAAGAAATATTTAAAAAAAACAAAAAAAAACAAAAAGAAGACATTGTAAAGGAAGCAACTGATCTAAAATATTATTTTATATCAATTACATTACTTTGATGCTGCCAGGGTTTATTATAGCACATATCTGTCTTGTACTCTTGGAACATCATTGCCCACACCCTTCCCATTTTCCTTTTGAAAAAACTTTAAAAGCAAGATGACTTCATATAATATACCCAAAAAACTAGGACTCAAAAGTCTACCAGAAAAAAAAAAAAATACCCTCTAGACACCCATAAGAGCTGACAAGTCTTCTGTAAACTCTTTAAATGGGTTGTGTTACGGAAACATATTCAACATTTTTCAAACCAGCACCTGGATCTGAATGCTTTTTTAATTGCATGTAATAAAAAAATGTAGTATAGCCTGTGAGCTATTTAATAAAATGCATCTGTATAGCGCCACCTGCTGTTTGTACTTTTTATTTTTTTGTCCATCTCACTAAGCTGGTCGAACATGCTCAGTTTAAATCTTCAGCTGCCACCAGCCATACATTCAGTTAGAGGCTGTGGCAGTTACAGGGATAGAGCTGCAGCAAAAAGCCCATGCCCCTTGAGCTGCCAGGCTGAAAATAATCTAGCAGAGCAAATGGAGCAGTGAATAGGGAGATCTATGAACCCATGTGAGGTACAGGGCTTGTTCTAGCTTTGTTAGAAAGGTATTGCCATGTACTATATGATGTCTGATTTTCATTTTTTACATCAATCATGGCATAACCCATTTACCTGGCATGGTCATTCATAGATTACTCCACTGAACAGATAACACTTCTGCCTTCATTGATAGAGATCAGTTGCTGTAAGGCTGACCATAGACATAACGCAGCTGTCGGTTGAACATTTGTTTGGCCAACAGCTGTCACTCCTGATCCCATCATACACATACCTGCTTGGCTGAGAAAGCTGTGTTCTCAGTATAAAGAAGGTTAGAAATCTGTTGCCTTTCTCATCTGGCAGCAGATTATCTCCCTGAAAACAAAAGGATAGGGCAAATTAAGTCCAGCTTGCCCCATCAATCTCTCCACCAACATCCATCATTGGAGGAAAGTTGGGAGGTCCCCATACATATTAGATTGGCAGGTTCAGCCGATATACATCAAATGTATATGGCCAGCTTTTGTTGTAGTATTTAGATGCCATATGTAGTCTCAAGTGTGACATATTCTTCATGCTTCACAATACATTATCATTCATGTATCAGAGGTTGGAATCACACATGCAGTTTTTTTGAAGTTTCATACAGATTTTTGGATATGAAAGAGAACCAATCTTTCTATTGTAATTTTCCTTCTCTTTGGATCAAACAACTGCATCAAATACTGTAATGAAACTGCATGTGTTATCCCAGACAGAAGACATCCAGAATACATGCATGAATCTCACCTGACAGTTGTCCATAGATAGGTATCCCTTGAAAAGCATGATTCCAGGAGAGTTGCCAGCATATGTCAACAGCAAGAAGGCAACATACAGGACTCCTTCACATACACAGTTTATGAAGAATTTTTATGGTTCAATTTGTATTTATTGAAAATCAAAACATGAAATAAATACAGTGAGTCGTAAGAGATTTACATTTCTCATGTACAGTAGTAGAATCAGCACATTGAAAGACCAATGAACATCGATCAAATAAAAGAGTGATAAAGACATACAGGGAGGATAAGACAGAAGGAAAACCAGATGAGGAGGGGAGGGAAAATGGAAGAAGGAATGACTGTTAGTCCAGTAAAGAATCTAAGACAATAACTCTAACAGAGGTATATTACATAAGAGTACCTGAAGTCAACCAGCCTGAGAAATTAGCAGATAACTGAAAGTGATACCATGCTTCCCACTGAATGGCATGTGCAGGACCCCTTCCCTGATCTTCTGCACCCAACTCTTCCATGCGCGCCAGGTGATCCAGAGCCACTACCCATGTGATTCTACGAAGGCTTTACGTTGAGCGCCAGGATCGAGGAATGGTTTGGTGCATTGCTATAATAAAGAATCTAAAAATACTTTTCTTTACCAATTTGACTTTCCCTGGGAAGACCAATAGAAGAGCTACCTGTGGGGATGGGGAGATGGAAGAGCCATAGAGATGGTCGTGGAGCTTGAATATGTCCCGCCACAGTGGGGCAACCCCTGGACAATCCCACCAGATGTGCAACATGGAACCTCTTGCATTTAGACAACGCCAACAGGTGTCTGGAACGGAGGGGTAAAACTGGTGTAGCTTAACCGGGGTCCTATACCATTTAGACCAGAACTTGTAATTGAGCTCCTGTATCTTACAGGATATAGAGGACTTGTGGGTAAACAACAAGGACCTCTTCCACTGGGCAGATGTGAGGGTACATCCCAACTCGCTCTCCTAGGATTGTATAAGTTTCTTAGCCGGAGCAGGGAGCTCCTCCGAGTCGTCCCCGATCTCTCCCGAGTTCAGTATGGCATATATGAGGGATATAGGATGTCCAGGCGCAGAAGTTGCAACACATAATTTCTCAAATTCGGACAGAGAGGATTGAAGTTGCGATCCGGGTGCCAGAGATTTATTAAAGTTGCGCAATTGGAAGTAAGAGAACCAGCGTCGCAGTGATTCAGGTATGAGATGCGACAGGCCACCAAGGTCCTTTAATCCCTTAGTGGAGTGTATGTCTCTAACTCTGACTGGGGGTCTGGTCTGCAGCCCAAAAGTGGGTAGGGCCTTGAGATTGGAGGGTAATGAAGGGTGACCAGATAGGTTCGTGAGAGGACTAGGGATCGTGGCTAATTTAACCTTGGAGGCGAACCCAATCCATATATTCACTATGGAAGACAGAAAAGGTGATAACTGTTGTATGAACAATTGGTTCAGAGTGTCCTTTGGGTACCAGAACACACCAGGAATCAAGCTGGGGGCCAGAGCATGTTCTAATTCGACACATAGTTTCGTGTTTAAATTGTGTGTGAGGTCAATTACGCAGTTGGCAACCGCCGCTCTATAATATGCCAGAAAGTTAAGTAATCCCGTGCCTCCTAGGTTTTTTGTTCGGGTCATTAAGTTGTAATTCAGTCTAGCTCTAGATCTACCCCAGACGAGGCGAGAGGCTATTCTTCTGAGTCAAGCAAAATAAGAGGGGAACCCGGCATGGGATTGTCTGGTAATAAATATAGGAGTCTGGATAGCACGTCCATCTTTAAGGTGCTGATCCTGCCGAACCAGGAGATATTTGAATCTGACCATGATCAAAGGTTATTCTCGAGGGTATGAACTAGTGGTAAATAATTGAGCTTGAACAAGTGAGAAGGATCCACAAAAATGTGTATGCCCAAGTGTTTAAGCGTGAGTGGGGACCATTTAAACGAGAAGGAATTCTTGAGGGCGGCGACTTTCCTGGGGGGAGAGAGTGACATTTAGAATTTCAGATTTTTGGATATTCACTTTGAAGTTGGATAATGAACCAAATATCTCAAATTCTTTTAGCACTGAGGGCAGGCCGATTCTAGGAGAGGTTAAGTAAATTAGTAGGTTATCGGCGAACAGTGAAAGTTTATGTTCTATGTCACCAAAACGGAGGCCTTTGATCGATTCATTGGCTCGCAGAGCGTTAGCTAGCGAATCAATGACTAGTATGTAGAGGGACGGGGACAGGGGACAGCCCTGGCACGTTCCGTTTGAAATAGGAAAGGGATCTGAAAGTATACCAGTATGAAAAGTATGAAGAATTTTTAAACAACATGAGATGCAAGCATTCTTCATGCCATTTTTTAGACTTAGGCCTCTTTCACACAAGCGCGACGGATTAGGTCCGAATGCGTTCAGGGTGCGTACAGTGAAACTCCCACCATTTGGAAAGCAAGTTCAGCCAGTTTTGTCTGCGATTGTGTTCAGTTGTTTAGTTTTTTCTGCACGAGTGTAATGCATTTTGATGCATTTTTTACGCACGTGATAAAAAACTGAAGGTTTACAAACAAGATCTCTTAGCAACCATCAGTGAAAAACACATTGTATCATCACTTGCTTGTGGATGCAATGCATTTTTCACTGAAGCCCCATTCACTTCTATGGGGCCAGGGTTGCGTGAAAAACGCAGAATATAGAACATGTTGCGTTTTTCACGCAACGCAGAATGGATGCGTTAAAAAAAATGCTCACTTACACAGACCCATTGAAATGAATGGGTCAGGATTCAGTGCGGGTGCTATGTGTTCACGTCACGCATTGCACCCACGTGGAAAACTCGCTCGTGTAAAAGGGGCCTTATGAGGCCAATTTCACATGAATGTGATCAGTGCGGAATATATGCTCCGTGTGTTAAAGGTATTTTCTGTCCTGAATATTGCTTCTATGACATGGACTCACGGCATTATATTGATTTACAATGCTGTGTGTTCTTGGCTAAGGTCATGTCTAATGATTTGTACTGATGGCATTATGTTAGTACATTTCATTAGAGTTGAGATTGGGCAAGATCACACAGCATCATAAATGATAATTGTGTGGGACCATGTCATAGAAGCAGTATTCAGGATGGAAAATACCTCCGACACACGGAGAGCATTTCTCACGCAGATTATATATATATATATATATCTACAACTCCACTTCCCAAAAAGTTGGGACACCATGAAAATTGTAAATAACTGTGCATAAAAAACATAATCTAATGGTTTGCAAATATCATACACCAATATTTTATTCCCTACAGAACATAGAACACATCAGATGTTGAAAGTGAGACATTTTACCATTTCATGAAAAAAAAAAAATCATTTAGAACTTGATGTCAGCAACGCATCTCAAAAAAGTTGAGATAAGTACAACAAAAAAGACTGGAAAAGTAAGTTGTACTAATAAAAACAACTAGAGGAGCAATTTGCAGAGAGGCAGAGGTTCACCAATCAACAAATTTAGAAAAATATTCCTTAATGTTAAATTGTGAATAATTTGAGTATCTCACCATCTACAGTACATAATATCATCAAAAGGTTCAGAAAACCTGGAGAAATCCATGTATGCAAGGGACCAGGCGAACAGTCGATATTGGATGCTCGTGATCTACAAGTCCTCAGGAACACTTCCAGGAATCATTGTCTGTGAACACAGTTTGCCGTGCCATCCACAAATGCAAGTTAAAGCTGTATGATGCAAAGAAGAAGCCATATGTCAACATAATCCAGAAAAATAGCTGTCTTCTCTGGGCCAAAGTTAATTTAAAATGGGCAACTGGAAAACTGTGGCCAGATAAATCAAAATGTGAAATTCTTTTTGGAACCCATGGATGCTGTGTTCTTTAAATTCAAGAGGGGAAGGACCATCCAGCTTGTTATCGGTGCAGAGTTCAAAGGCCTGCGTCTCTGATGGTATGGGATTGCACTAGTGCCTATGGCATGGGCAGCTTACACATCTGGAAAGGCACTATCAATGCTAAACAGTAAATAGAGGTTTTAGAACAGCATATGCTCCCATCCAGTCCATGTCTCTTTCAGGCCTTGCCTATTTTAGCAACACAATGCTAAACCAAATATTGCTTCCATCACAGCAGTATGGCTTCACAGAAGAAGAGTCCAGGTGATGAACTAGCCAGTCTGCAGTCCAGATCTTTCACCAATAGAAAATATTTGGCCCGTTATGAAATTAAAAATCTGGCAAAGAAGACCCGGAACTGTTGAGCCGCTAGATTCCTACATCAGACAAGAATGGGACAACATTCCTCTCCCAAAACTCCAGCAATTGATATTCTCACTCCTAGACATTTATAGACTGTTGTTAAAAGAAGAGGGGATGCTACACAATGGTAGACAGGGCCCTGTCCCAACTTTTTTGAAATGCATTGCTGCCATCAAGTTCTAAATGAGGTATTTCTTTTTTATGAAATGGTAAAATGTCTCATTTTCAACATCCGATATGTGTTCTATGATCTTATGTGAACAAAATATTGGTTGATGATAGTGATAAGCAGCAGGGGCAATATTCTAATTTGCAATATTTCACGAATATTTGAGCTAATATTCATCATATATTCGTGAATTGGAGATTTTACGATTATTTTCTTGATTGCAAAAATTGGCAATGTAATATGCGCGTATTGCGCGCGCAATACAGGCGTGGGTCACTGTTGCTACATTTTTAAAGCTGCTAGACGTTTCCTGGGAGTGGAGAAAATGGTTGGCATGGAAGAACATCACAATAGCTTTATATGCAGATAGAGTGCTCTAATATATTCGCGATTACACAAATCGGCAATTAATGATGCGCATATTTTTTAGCAATACTTGCAACTTCACATTTTAGCAGGTCTGATTACATATTACTGATTGGTGCACGAAGTATTGTTGTGAACTTGTGACATCACAGCACTATGTCTGTAGCATGTATGTATGGACAGCTACACTATATCACGATCTATCTGTATTATATATGTATATAATATATATATATATATATATATATATATATATATAAGCTAACTAACTAACTAGCTATCTAATGTAATTAAACTGTAAAGCACAGACCACAGCAATGACATTGCTCTCTCTCAGAACTCCATAAAACTACAGAAAATGGCTGCTGGGGAGTTTCTTAAAAAAAAGTCCTATTGGTTGCTAGGGATGTTGCTAAGCTCTGACAAAGACATTGCAGCCTTCTCATTGGCCCACAAGCAAGAAGGGAGGTTACTGATGAAAAAAAATCTAGAATATTTAAGAATACAAATATATAGCACTATATTCTAAATCTTCGTGAATTCTCGAAGTGGCAATATTTGCGATTAAAATTTGTAATTCGAATATTCGCGCCCAACACTAGTCTATGAGATTTGCAAATCATTACATTATTTTTTATTCACATTTGTTTACATTTTCACAGCATCCTAACTTTTTGGGAAGTGGAGTTGTTTAACTTGTATAAAGCATCCACATTTTTGGGGGGATTTGGGATTGTATATATTTAATGGACACTATTGTTTTTGGATTATCTGTGAGTTTTACTGCAAGACATTATGGGCAAGCCCTGCGTTGTGTCATGTGATCCTCTGTCTTCATCTTCCATGCCTTGTTTCCCTTACTAGTGTACTGAATTTGATATGTAAAATGGCAGGCACTGTTTTGCGCCATTTGTCTGATTCGAATTGCCCAACCTTTGGCTTTGTTAGGAAGTAGAATTTTTGTGAAACTTGTAAAGAATCTGATTAATTTAGAATAAATCTCTAGTTACAAATCTTAGTGCAGACTCTCTAGTGAAAATACATGAACATTTACTTTACATTGCATGTGAATGAGATTTTTAAAACCTCATACATGTGTAGTGGAAACATCCTCAGGGGAAAGGCTCTACCACATATGGATTCAGTCTTAAGATGGCCAGACTCATTAGGAAGACATTAGTTAATGGATGAACTGCAGTTGAGCAACCATCTGATAAACGATCATTTTGCATACATGGCCATATACATTTCAATCCATATTGGCTGTTATAGTTGTACAAAGCGGCCATATATCTTCAATGAAACCAGGTGACGGACGAAAGATCTTTCTGAGAACACTCTTTCTTGTGACTAATCATGTGACAAACATTTCAAACATGGCTGACTTCTTTTCAGATAATGATTGGCTGTAATTGGTCAGCTAAAATGATCATTTCTTATTAAATTTCACCCAATTAATGATTGTTTTGGTTGAAATCATCTGTTTTTATCATCTTTAGACTGGCTGCAATTATTGTTATCATGTGTAAGGGGACACTCATTTTTAACTTTGTTTCTTAGCAGTTGCAGAAATAATTCAAATTCTGCATTTCATCGGTTCCTCTTTGACCAGCATTAACTTTCATTTCAAGATCCGATACCATTCAGTGTACCTTTCAGACTATTGATGTGTGAATAGTATATTTTTTCATTCCAAGATAAATTACCTTGAGTGTTCATTATACTGCAAACATTTTTATGTTTTGCACAAGTATAGGTATTTTTTGTAATTTTTTTTATAGCCTTGTTCACTAAATTAGCATTATCTCCACTCTGCAGAGGGAAACGAGCGGTGTCCTTTCTCTGGCTTCTGTCTCATAAAAGTTCTATTCTCATGAGAACAATAGATCCTCAGCCTTCCCTTTGTGGCGATAGGCATGTTACAGATAATCTTACGGCATACTGTTACATTGCATGTGGTACATTGTTCTGTAACCACATAAATTGAATCCTTGAGAACAGCACTGGTTTGAAACCACTTAGCATATCGTGTTAGGCAAATGCATATTATCCATTCTTTAAACCCCTCAAGAATTTTCTCTGTAGAAATACATAAAAAGTCCACAAAGAGTTAAAAATAAAAAATAAGCTATACTCAGTGATAGCCTGCTGCTGTTCCACCATTGGTCTGGGCCCCGCTACAGCTGCAGAAAGCGCATAGACTCTACGTGTAACAGCAATCTCCCTATTTTATTTGCATATATTAAAACAGGGATCAGCAACCTTCGGCGCTCCAGCTGTTGTGAAATTACAACTCCCAGCATGCTCCTTTTACTTCTGGGAGAGTTCAGAGAACAACCAAGCCAGTGTGCATGATGGGAGATGTAGTTTTGCAACACCTGGAGTGCTGGAGGTTGCTTACCCCTGTATTAAAACATCATTCTTCTCAGCAATGCGGGGACATATGAACATGGGGCCAACACAGATGCTTTTAGCTGCCAGGTGCACATGTATCAGGTCAGCCAGTGTCATAGCTACAAATCTGCTACAGATGCCCTTTAATATTCTGATTAGTGTTGGGCTCAAATATTCGAATAGCGAATATTATTCACGAATATCGGCATATATATATAGTGATATATATTCGTAATTTCGAATATTCTAGAGTTTTTTTTTCATCAGTAACCTCCCTTCTTGCTTGTCTTTGTCTGAGCTTAGCAACATCCCTAGCAACCAATAGGAAAGTTGCCTACCCCTTACTATATAAGAACCTCCCCAGTAGCCCTTGTACGCAGTATTTTGCAGATCTGAGAGAGACGGCAGTGACATTGCTGTGCTCTGTGCTTTCCTGTGTCATTACGTTAGATAGTTAGTTTATATATATATATATATATATATATATATATATATATTTGATACAGATAGTTAGTGGGAGATAGTCAGTGTAGGTTAGATCGTGATCTAGTGTAGCTGATAGGTTCTGCTGTCCATACATACATGCTACATACACAGGGACGTAGCTAAAAGCTCATGGGCCCTGGTGCAAGAGTTCAGCTTGGGCCCCCGTCCCTCAGTGCTTGTTGGAAAGGGGAAGGGGAGCACATAGCCTTCCTGCTGTCTGAGGCAAACATTGAAAGGGCACCCCCTCCTGCCAAATTCTTAACCTAACCCCTTCCCTCCAGCCAGAGGTGTAAATTGACCAGTATGCACCTTCTATAATGCCAGTGTCTTATGTGGCACAAGGGTCTTTGGGCCCCCTTAGGCTCCTGGGCCCGGTAGCGACTGCTACCTCTGCACCCCCTATAACTACGCCCCTGTACATACATAGTGTTGTATGTATGTATGTATGCTACATACATACATGCATAGTGCTGTGATCTCACAAGCTCACAACATTACTTAGTCCACCAATCATTAATAAGTAGTCAGACCTGTTAAAATGTGAAGTTGCACGTATTGCGCCAAAATATTCGCATCATTGGTGCCGATTTCGCAATCGCAAATATTTTGGAGCACTCTATCTGCATATAAAGCTATTGTAATGTTGTGCCGTGCCAACCATTTTCTCCAGTCTCAGGAAACTTCTAGCAGCTTGAAAACTATAGCTATAGTGACCCACGGCTGTATTTTGCGCGCATGACGTGAATACTACATTGCAGATTTTTTGTGATCAAGAAAATAATCTCGAATTCAAGAATTCGCAAATATATGATGAATATTCTACCAAATATTCACAAAATATCGCAAATTCGAATATTGCCCCTGCCGCTTATCACTAATACTGATATGAATGCATTAGCAGCATTTAGTGTAGGTTGTAAAATGATGATAATTACAGTCACGATAACCTCCTCAAGTATCACCACCCTAAAAAAATCAGTAGAAAAAATGTACTATTGTTAAGGACTGTGCAGGAATTTCTGGATGGTTGGTAAGTCTACAAAAAGGTCACCGATATAGCCAGTGATTGGCCGAGCAGAATTTTCTTAGCTTTTCTGGCATATCATGCTAGGACAGAAAGTGTTAAGCAGCGGGGACCTGAACAGCACAGGAAAGAGTTGTGGACATTTAAAAAAAAAAAAAAGGAAATACAGTTATGTGCAAAATAATAGCAGAAAAGATAACACAACATGGGAAAAAATTAATAACTAGGTGTAGCCAAGTAATGGGCAACCAAGAGAATCAGCAGTCATGACATGCACGCTGCTATTTGGGCTCATTTAATGAAAGGGTGGTGTTCAATTAGTGAGGTCATTCATTCTTCGAAGAAACAGGTGTCAATTATGGCCCTTATTTAAAGAAGGAGGAAAGCAAATGCTGTACCTGCTGGTTTTAGCCCTTGCTCAGGGAGTAAAATGGGTCTTTCCAGAAATTGTACCAAAGAAGTAAGAACTTTGATCAAGAAGTTGATTGGAGAGGGAAAACACGTATAAAGAAGTGCAGAAAATAATTAGCTGCTCAGATAAAATGACCTCCAATGCTTTAAAATTGCAAACAAAACCCAAAACATGGGTAGGAAAAGAAATACTACATCCATGTAGATCATGGATGTCAAACTCATGGCCCTCCAGATGTTGCAAAACTACAACTCCCATCATTCCCTGATAGCTGTAGTATGCCCAGGCATGATGGGAGTTGTAGTTTTGCAACAGCTGGAGGGCCACGAGTTTGACATCCCTGATGTAGATCATAGTATAACAAGAATGGCAAAGAAGCATCCAAGGATCAGCTCCAGGGTAATCAAAGAAGATCTTCAGTAGGGCTTCAGCAAAGGATAATTTTTGCAATCGAGTATTCTACCGATTATTTTTACGATTAATCGAGTATTCTAATAAGAAAGCCTTCTTAAAATAACATATTGCTTTATAAAAACAATATTTTTATTTCTGTAAGTAGTATAGCACATAACTGCACACACATAAGGCTTCTTTCACAGCCGCAATATACATTCTGTCAGAAGAACAGCCAGCCAGAATGTACCATACCAGGTATAGCAGGATAGTGCCACGATTGCCGGTAACGGGGTCTGGCCTTGTTATAGCATTCAAGCTGAGTTTTGGCCGGACAAAGGTTATGTTGTGAACTCCGGCAGTCTGTTCCGGTGGAGAAACAGACTGCAGGAGATCACTGGCTGCATCTGTCATAGCTGGATGCCCATCGACTGTAATAGGGATCAAGACAAAAAATGCTGCACAGTGACAATAGCATTTTTTTTTCCAGACTCCGGCCAGTCGCCAGATGATTCACACTGCAATGTGAACCTGGCCTAAGGTGTTAAAGAAACCTAAATTCAATGATCAAATGACTTTTAAAAGCAAAATTCAAATAAAAAATGCTAAATTACTAAAAGAAAATACAAGGAAACAAAGTAGTAAGACATAAACATTGCCTTTATGTTATTCAACTCTGAAGACTTTCAGGCAACTTTAGTTATGACTGTCTTGCACACATCTGTACTGTTTTCTTCTAAGGCTTTCTGGCATTTTTAGAAGGCAAAAAAAAAAAATATGGGGAAGATTTATCAAAAGTGGTGTAAAGGAAAACTGGCTTAGTTTCCCAATAGCAACCAATCAGATTCCACCTTTCATTTTCCAAAGGAGCTCTGAAAAATGAAAGGTGGAATCTGATTTGTTGCTAAACCAGTTGACCTTTACAACAGTTTGGATAAAACTATCTCCTGAATAAGGTACATATGGTAAAGTGCATGTAAGCTTGCGTGAACCATCTTACCCTAAAGCAATAATCAGCAACCTCCGGCACTCCAGCTGTCCAGGAACTACTACTCCCAGAATGCTTCAACCACTTCTATAAGAGTTAGAAGAACAGAGCATGTTTGCATGCAGGGAGTGGTAGTTTCACAGCAGCTGGAGTGCCAAAGGTTTCTGATTCGTGGCCTAAAGAATCATTTGGCAGTTGCAATGAAGAAAAGTGAGCATATCCACATGCTCAGAACTGAGGCTCGCCCTGTGCTTTGATGCTATGTTTCCTGCTGCAGAAAACAGGCGCTCTGATGGCATGGATGTTGCTGGAATACACAGAAAGGACTTTGCCAGCTTTGCTAGTACTGGATAGCGTGTTTCATTTGTTTTCCACCATGACAGCGGATTCTCTTTCTTGGATATGAGATGTTCTTCAAAGTACATCAAGACCTCCTTCTGTACAGATTGACTTAACTGCTGATCCTTATCCTCTTCATCACTGGAGCTAGACTCTGATGATCCCAGTATAGTCTTGAGGAATGATGTGGCTGTGGCATGATCTTTACCATGCTTTGCTGCAGCAGGGTTATCTTCTTGTCCTCTTCTAGAAGAAGCTCCATCATGTTCACTGGGCGTGTCATTTCCTTTTTGGCAACAAGTGCCATGGTCTGTACTGTGTTTTGGACCTTGAATGATTCATCAGCAAACAAGAATTTATGTTTCTTAAATTTGGGATCCAGAGCAGCGGCTATTAAGGTAGTGTTTGAAGAGTCAGGTTGAAAAGTAGACAGTTCTTGCCATCTTGTGATCTGTTCTACCACATGAGCCTGGTATGACCTTAATGGTGCAGTGTCAAAAGCTGAACCCTGTATGGACTTCTTTAGATTCTGCATTAGCTGTGGAAGTGCAGAGAGGGTAACATACTTCTGGACACTAAGAAACACCTTTACCTCCTTCGAATGGCTCAAGGGCCTGGCTTAGCTCCTCAATCAGGCTCCACTGTTCAGGCTTCAGATCAAGGTAGTAGTGTTTTCCGCTTGGAGTCACTTCTGGGTCTGAGAGAGCAGCAGTCACTGGCCATCTTTGTTCCAGCAGTCTTGATAACATGTGATAAGCGCGTACTTATATCATGCACCAGCATGTGTTGTGGTGTGTCCATCTGCTGTTGCCTCTCTTTTAGCTTGGTTAAAAACGAACATAAAAAATTGATGAATTTGACCCACCCTTCTGAGGACACCCACAGGACGGTAGGCCCCCAGCTAAAATAATGTCCCCCATACTGTAGGAATTATATATTTTTTGCTGCCCCCAGCTTTAATAATGCCCCCATGTAGGTCCCCAGCTAAATAAATGTCCCCCACAGTGTGTATAATTTTTTTTATAGTGTCCCCAGCTTTTATAATGCCCCCATGTAGGCCCCCAGCTAAATAAATGTCCCCCACAGTGTATATCATTTTTTTAACCGCCCCTAGCTTTATTAATGCCCCCAATGTAGGGCCCCATCTTAAATAATGTCCCCCATAGTGTGTTTCCTTTTTTATTTTTAGGGCCCCCGCTTTATAATGTCCCCCATGGTTTATATAGGGCCCCCATAGTGTCCCGCAGCCCAAAAAAACAACAAACCCTCACCTTATCCACTTGCTTGCGCTGCAGCAGTCTCTTCTCTCTTCACAGAATGGGACCTGCTGAAGGTGCGCGATGATGTCACGGCGCGCTCCCACGTGGTTAAGTCACCATGCAGATCGCAGGTCCTTTGGAAGGTCCTGCTCAATGAAGAGCGAAGAGACTGCCCCACCGCGAGCAAGTGGATGAGGTAAGGTTTTTTTTAACCCCTAAATGGCCTGTGTACCCGTTTTTAACGTCCGTTAAACGCGTGCAATCCTGTCAATTGGCCGTTAAAAACGTTCCCATTAATTTCAATGGGGTCCATCCGGCCGTGAAAACAGCCAAAAATAGGACATGTCCTATTTTTGGACGAACGCTATTCACTGGCCGTTAAAAGAATGGCCATGTGAATAGCCCTATAGACTTTCACTGATGCTAAAAATGTCAGTGACGACCGTTACTTAGACGGCCGTCACACGGCCATTTTTCACTGTCGTGTGCATGTAGCCTTATAGTGTAAATTTTCAAGTTTGTAACTGTTTTTTTTAACTGCCTATTATAAATTTTTCTTCATTTTCAGTTTAAAAAAATATTATTTTGTTCATGTTTTCACATGGAAGTGAACGTACAGTGCTCCATGTGCTTTTGTGTATATGGAAATAAATGCTATTATAAGGAATAAGCTTTTTCTCCATTGTTTTAAACACACTGCTATTATTTGGCATATAACTGGTATGTTTGATCTAAGTTGTTATTAGCATTTTTTTTCCTAGATGCAGTGTAAAGGGGAGCCGGCGACGCGCTCTATCCTTGCAGCGCCGCCGGCATCCCGCTTGTGTGGAGCGAGGACGCGGCCGGCGTCTTCTTCTCCATGGCGACAGCGGGGCGGGGAGGACCCGGCCACGCACTTCTCCTCAGCATGGATCGCATCCTCCAGCCCCTAGACAATAAGCATCAGGGGAGCTAAGTGGCGATAGTGATGAATCGGCGCTCAGCTGCATAGAGGTGCATGATGCGAGTCACGTGATGCTGGCCACGTCACGTGACTCACTAGTTGGGACTATTTAACAGGCACCCTGCTGGCCACAGGTTGCCTGTGATTGGTCTTATCACACTAGCGTATTGTTTATTGTGACTACTGTGCTTTTGACTTTGGCTTGTTTTGGACTTCGTCTCTGCGACTTCCCTGGTACGTGCGCGACCTCTTGGCTTCTGACCCCGGCTGGTATCTGACTTTGTTACTGTTGTTACCTCTTGGTTCCTGACCTCGGCTTTCATTAACTTGGATTTAGTATTTTCCTGTGTTCCCTGTGTTCTTCCTGGCTTCGACATTGGCTCCCTTGATTCTGGTTATGTTAGTTTTCTTCTTCCTTAGGCCCCTGCACGTATTTAAGCTAGAGACTGCTTCCCAGTTGTACACCGTCGGTTAGGACAAACCATGAAAGTAGGTAGGGATAGAAGTGCGGGTTGAGTTCAGGGCTGCACTCATCCCTACCAAAAGTGACATACAGGTTTAGTAGCTTTAGTGTTGTACCTTTTGTGACAAATTGAGATTTATTAATATTATTTTTTTTAGCAGGCAAATTGAGATTTATAACCCTACATTTTTCTAAAAGAGATTTTTTGGGTTTTAAGGAAATGTTTCTTGTATGCAGACTCGTTTAATTAATTTGATGTAATTCTGTTGAAGAGAACTAATAGGGGTCTGTGGATGATGCACTGTTATGGGGGATCTGTGGGTGACACTGTTATTGGGGGATGTGGATGGCACTGTTATGGGGGATCTGTGGATGACACTGTTATGAGGAATCTGTGGATAGTAACATAGTAACATAGTACATAAGGCCGAAAAAAGACATTTGTCCATCGGGTTCGGCCTGTCATCCTGCAAGTTGATCCAGAGTAAGGCAAAAAAAATAAAAAATATGAGGTAGAAGCCAATTTTCTCCACTTTAGGGGAATAAAAAATTCCTTCCCGACTCCAATCAGAATAACTCCCTGGATCAACGACCCCTCTCTATTAGCTATAGCCTGTAATATTATTACACTCCAGAAATACATCCAGGCCCCTCTTGAATTCCTTTATTGTACTCACCATCACCACCTCCTCAGGCAGAGAGTTCCATAGTCTCACTGCTCTTACCGTAAAGAATCCTCTTCTATGTTTGTGTAAAAACCTTCTGTCCTCCAGATGCAGAGGATGTCTTCTCGTCACTGGGAATAAATAGATGATGGGATAGATTTCTGTACTGACCCATGATATATTTATATATAGTAATTAGATCTCCCCTCAGTCGTTTTTTTTTCTAAAGTAAATAACCCTAATTTTGATAATCTTTCAGGGTACTGTAGTTGCCCCATTACAGTTATTACTTTAGTTGCCCCCCTCTGGACCCTCTCCAGATCTGCTATGTCTGCCTTGTTCACAGGAGCCCAGAACTGTACACAGTACTCCATGTGTGGTCTGACTAGCGATTTGTAAAGTGGTAGGACTATGTTCTTATCACGGGCATCTATGCCCCTTTTGATGCAACCCATTATCTTACTGGCCTTGGCAGCAGTTTCCTAACACTGTTTTTGCAGCTTAGTTTGCTGTTTGTTAAATTTCCTAGATCCTTTTCCATGTCAGTGTTACCGAGTGTTTTACCATTTAGTATGTATGGGTGACTTGCATTATTCCCTCCCATGTGCATAACCTTACATTTGTCAGTGTTAAACCTCATCTACCACTTATCTGCCCAAGTTTCCAATCTATTCAGATCCCTCTGTAGTAGTATACTGTCCTCTTTAGTATTAACTACTTTACACAGTTTAGTGTCATCTGCGAAAATTGATATTTTACTATGCAAGCCTTCTACAAAATCATTAATAAATATATTGAAGAGAATAGGGCCCAATACTGACCCCTGAGGTACCACACTAGTGACAGTGACTCGATCTAAGTGTGTACCATTAATAACCACCCTCTGTTTTCTATCACTGAGTCAGTTACTTACCCACATATAGACATTTTTTCCCAGTCCAAGCATTCTCATTTTATATACTAACCTTTTATGCGGTACAGTGTCAAATGCTTTGGAGAAGTCCAGATATACGACATCCATGTCAGTATAGAGTCCGCAAATATCAGAAATAAGGGTCTGGCTATGACATTACTTAATTCCTTTAGGATACGGGGGTGTATGTCATCCGGTCATGACAATTTGTCTATTTTAATCTTTTTAAGTCACTGTTGTACTTCTTCCTGGGTCAGACAGGACACTTTTAATGGGGAATTTATTTTTACATTCAGCATTTCATCTGACAGTTTATTTTCCTCAGTGAATACATTGGAGAGAAAAATATTTAACAGCTTTGCTTTCTCCTCGTCGCTCTCTGCGACTCCCCCCTCATTACTCTTTAAAGGGCCGACACCTTTAGATTTATACTTTTTAACATTTATATAATAGAAGAACATTTTAGGGTTAGTTTTACTCTCTTTGGCAATTAATCTCTAGTTTGGCCGCTTTTATTTGTTTTTTACATGTTCTATTTTTTTCTTTATAGTTTTTCAGTGTTTCCATGCTACTCTCCTGTTTTAGTGATTTATATGCTTTCTTTTTTGTCATTTATTGCTTTATTTACAGTTCTATTTATTCACATTGGTTTCTTTTTGTTCCTTAAGCTTTTATTCCCATACGGTATGTACCTCTCACAATGAGAATTTAAGATTCTTTTAAAGATATCCCATTTTGTGGCTGTATTTTTTTTTTTGGAGGACTTTGTCCCAGTTAGTTAGGCCTATGGCATCTCTTAGTTGGCTATATTTAGCTTTTTTGAAGTTTGGTATTTTTGTTCCTCCCTATAGAAATGCTCTTTTCAATGATAATTGGAAGGTTATTACTTTATGGTCACTATTTCCCAGGTGTCCCCCACCCTGCACGTCTGATGTTCTGTCAGGCCTATTGGTTAATACTAAGTCCAGTATGGCCGTCCCTCTAGTCGGGTCCTGAACCAGTTGGGAGAGGTAATTGTCTTTGGTTATTGCCAAGAACCTGTTTCCTTTATGAGATATACAAGTTTCAGTTTCCCAGTCTATATCTGGGTAGTTGAAGTCCCCCATAATAACCATCTCATTATGATTTGCCTCCTTGTCTATCTCGTTTAGTAGTAGGTTTTCTGTGGACTCCCGGAGTGTGAGCTTTAGACAGGACTTTACATAAAGGCAGACCCCTCCCCCTCTCCAGTTTTGACAATCCTTTCTAAACAGATGCACTGTTATGGTGGATCTGTGGATGACTCTTATGAGGATCTGTGGATGACACTGTTATGGGGGAATCTGTAAATGATGCACTGGTATGTGACTATAACTCCCATCATCCTAAAGAATTCACCCATGTCCTGCAGTATATTGGTGTATTGTTAAGGATGAGGGGGATTATAGTCACATTAAATATAAACACTGTCCAGCAACTGTACCATTATTGGCCTGTGTTTATATTGAATATGACTATAACCTCCCTTATCCATAGGAATGCACCCATGTACTGCAGTACATTGGTGTATTCCTATAGATGAGGGGAGTTATAGTCATATTTAGCACACATTTTAGTTGCTTTCTCTCTCATAGCAGGAGTGCTCCGTTCTCTCTCACAGAAAGAACGATCTGTTGCTTTCTATTTTACAGCAGGGGTGGTGGAGCTCTGTAACAGCGGCGCTCCTGGTAAGGAAATGGGAGGGAGTAAGCTGATTAGTGGAGGAAGGGAGCAGCAGTAGTTCCAGCCAGCGCACACCACCAATCAGCATTACATGCGGGCGGCAATGCAGAGGAGAACTGCTCTCCTCTCTTCTCCTCCTCCTCCTCTGGTATGGAGTGGACGCGGCCGGCACATCTATGGTAAGGACTTGCGTGCTGGCAGCATTCAGCATCACTGAATACTTAACTGCCGCCGCCCGCCCCACACTTAAGCACTTAAGCACGCTCAGGAGCAGGCTTAGTAACAGCTCCTGCTATCCTGCAATAAGGCTGGACATCTTGATTCGAGGCACATTCGCTTTATAAAACGCAGTGATTCCCTTCCCCCATGTTGGGGGGAAAAAAGTTAATCTTATAAAGCGAAAAATACGGTGTTTATAACCTTTAAATAATTTGGAGATAAGGTGTATTGGGGTACTTTCACACTAGCGGCAAGGAACTCCGGCAGGCTGTTCTGGCGGGTGAACAGCCTGTCGGATCCGTTCTGCCGCTAGTGCACGTGTGCCCCCAGACTACCGCTCCAGCCCCATTGAATATAATGGTGGCGGGCCGGAAGTCCGGCGGCAGCACGGCAAACATGCCGAGAGTTGGCTGGAATAAAATCACGAGTGATATAGCAGTATGTTTTTATGAATTTAGAAGTAAGGATGAATAAACGAACAAATGAATGACCAGAGTCTGGGCAGCTTCAGCTGCTTCACTACGAGATGACTACGCCAACATTGAGAGGAGGAAGGAAGCAGAAAAACTACTACACATGTGGGCCCAACATTGAATGAAGGTGAAGGTGAACCAGTATTTTGGCTAAGGGAAAACCCTCTGTTTTAGCATTTGGTAGTAAAAGAAGTTATAAAGTACCTGAATTGTGTCCAGCAGAAACAAGTACATGTCAAGATGAAACCAAGGACCTTGTTTTGCATGTATAGTGATGCAGGATGTACTATTCTCCTGTTATCTCTGGATTATCTATCTAATGAAGCTGATGGTTTTGATATGGACATGTTCAGAAAGCTAAACCTCATCAGTGAAATTACATACTAGTGTTTTTTCAGCCACAAACCTAGCTAAAGGTTCCCTTTAACAAGACAATTGTACAGGAAGTGAAAATATTACATTTCACTGTGTTCTAGACACCATCTATAATGTAAGAAAAATCATTTTTCATGCCTCAGTTCTCTTCGATAAATTTTAGTGACTGAGTAAAAATGAAATAAAGAGCTTGCAGGTAATGTTCATTATTAAGGGAATCTGTAAGGGTGGGATGATATGGGAATTTATTATAGAAAGGATATGTAAGTTAGAGGTTGAAGCCCATATTTTGATAAGAATAAGTAATAAAATCTACCTGAATTACATTTCACCAGCTAGAAGCTTAATCTCCAAATGTTAAGTGCTTGCAGATTTGTACAATCTGCTTGAAATTTAGTTTCTGTCCCTTATCTTGGAGTCTCAGACTGGGTTTAGCTCTGTGATGCCCAAATATCAAATGCACATATTTTGAGATGAATACACAACTATCAGGTCACATTTAAATGCACCATGTATCATGGAACACAACTCCCCCCCCCCACACACACACACATTTTAGTTTACACTGCATTTAACTTTATTGTGGAAAAAATTGAAATAATCCCAAAGTTGTCTGCTTCTAATATGCTGTTTAGCTGTTTATGAATTTTACATGTTACAGTATGTGTCCTAAGGTGACAACGACTTATGGTAACCATTACAATGCTCTTAAAAGTTGTCAATCAGTGACCATAATTTGTAAAAGCACCTGAATTGCCAGATAGTAATAAATGCTTACTCTATTCTGCACATAATTCACAAATAAACTAGCACTCACCATCCAAATCACATCTAAAACCAATTTGATAAGAAAGGTAGGTTAAAAATGACTTTATTTCACACATAAAACCAGAAAAATAGAAATAAAAAATATATACAAAATTTGTACTCGCTGTGGCGAAACCAACCTCGCCACTGGGTTTTGGAGGGGCTTGGCTACTAGCCTCTTGCCCCAGGATTATGGCCCATTCTATATTTGAAGAAGAAGACATTTGCTTGCGGCCGGCCAAATGTGACTTCCATGGAATTCGGGAACCCCTGCTCGGATCTGGGTGATTTTTGGATATGTTGTTCAGACAGATCAGAGCTATACATGGAGGTATACATTATGGGGATATGTGGGGTTTTGGGGTGTTTTCTTTGTTTTGGGGAAAAATTTGTGTTTTCTGTCTGTGAGTGATTAAGTTAGCCCATTACGTTTGGTAATTGTATTTTGTTGATTGCGTCTCAGACAATGCCAGTGTGTTAGTTAATTGCGTCTCAGACAATGCCAGTGTGTTAGTTAATTGCGTCAAAGACAATGCTCATTGTATTTTGTTGATTGCGTTACAGACAGAGGAAAGGGGGTTTTGTGTACAATTGCTGGGAAGGTGTCAATACTGTAAATGCATGTGATTTGCTGTTTTTACAAAACCCTGTGGGTGGTAACCTTGTTGGAAGATGTCTATAAATCAATGCTGTGTGTTCAAATAAAGAGTTCCTGTTTTACCCTTTACCAAGTTGAGGCTGGTGTTTGGGTAACTGATCAACACTGGGGGATTGCTATACGCTAAAGATTTGCTATACTCCCCTGGCATAACTACTAGCTCTTGTAAGTGCTGTTCCTGCTCTCTGGATGTAGGAGAGGTTCACCCACTGGAGCCTGGAGCCTTGTCGTAGGTCCAGGGTGGGTAGGAGACAGTGAGACCTCAACCAAGCTTCAGCAGTTCGTGTGGTCTGCAGTGCGTACGGTGTCAAGTGGAGTGCTTGGAGTCCTCGGAAAGCACTAGGAGCATCTATCGACAGAGGTACCCGGTCGGGGTGCCAGGAGATCCGTTACATTGGTGGCAAGCAATAGGATGGCGTCCTAGTGAGAGGAGAAGCAGCTCGGAGACACCGTTCATGGATTTTACAATTGAGGGCAACGCTAGTATCCGTACAGCGCCCCTGGCTACAGCAATATGGATGCCGTTGGTTCCTGCATAGCATTTTATGAGGAAGATCACCCGGATTACAGGGATGCCGAGCGGAAAGGCGTATGGCACCAGACCCTGGAGGACGTGCAGCGTCGGAGGGGTGAGAGTCTTCCCAGTGAGGAGCAGAGATTACGAATGCGATTGGCGCTGCGACTACCTCTACTGGGAGAGCAACCATTGATGGAGTGGGTGTCAGAGCTTGAGACACTGGTATGGCAAGAAACCTGGCTGGATGACGCTTACTAAGCACTATGGTGGGACACAGCATGACAGTCTCCATGGATGGAGGAGTATGCCAAGCCCGAAGGTGAGGAATATAATGGCCCTGGTTTATTGTGGGAGTCTTTTGAAGACATTGACTTTGGGTACACAGAAGAGACTAGATTTTGGGACATTACTGACTACAGGGGGGACTTGTACAATTGGCCTACAACTAGTGGGGTGAGGGCAGATCTGACCTTTCTGGCCCAAAGGGAGTGGGAACTGGAGCAAGATTATCAACAGTTGTTATGCTCCATTCAAGCCCAGCGCAAGATACAAGACAGTTGGATACCAGGCCCAGACCTGCAGCCCTACCCCTGGCAAGTCACAGCTGAGGTATCCCCTACTTCCTCACCAACTGTGGAGGTAGGGGACTTCATAGACTGGTACTGGGAGAACCCCCAGTCGGCAGGTGGAGATGGGACCGTAGTCACTCCACCGGCCCAACAGGGTGGCTGGGCAGGTGGCCCAGATTCCCAACTGCCACTGGGAGTACAGGGAGAGGAGATTGTCAGTCCCTCATCTCTGAAACAACCAGAATCACTGGTAGTGGAGACAGTCGGTCTCACTACCCAGCGGCAGTATACTCTACAGGGAGAGGAGACAGTCGGTCTCTCTTCCCAGCGGCAGGTAGCATCCCAGGGGGAGGAGTTGGTCGGTCCCTCACCCCTGCAACAACCAGCTACAGAGGTAGGGGACCTCAGACTGGTCCTGAGGGGAAACCCATATGGCAGGTGGAGAAGGGACCGAGATCTCTCCACCGGCCCTACAGGGATGCTGGGCAGTCGTCCCAGATCCCCAACGGCAGCCGGAGTTTCAGGGAGAAGGGACAGTTGGTCCTGCTCCCCAGCGGCAGTGTACTTTAAAGGGAGAGGAGACAACCTAGTCTCTTTCCCCAACCACAGGGGGACAGCACCCCTAACTCCAATGATGCAGATGGGACCGCCGTCTCTGCACCAGGCCTACCAGGATGCTGGACGGCCGGTACAGAGTCCCCACCAACCCCGCAGGAAGGCCAGGAGGAGGAGGTAAGCGATCCCTCCTCTCCCCAGCTGATACGCAACAAGGTCCTGGTGGTAGGATTCCCTGACCCCATCCCAGCGGAAGAGCTGGCATCTGGGCAGAGCGCAGTTGGCCTCTGCCCTCCTCTATCCTCTTCTCCAGAGCCGGACTTCCCACAGGCTACCCCAGCGGAAGAGCTGGCATCTGGGCAGAGCGCAGTCAGCCTCTGCCCACCAAGTACCTACAGCTCAAACCCAGAGAATCACAAGGAAGCAAGGAGTAGCAGATGCCCAGTCAACAGCTGGGGACATACAGAACAGAGCCAGGCCCCAAAATTCAACAGGTCCAGTATTGGGTTGTGGTTGGACTGCCAGACTAACGCAGGTACTGACCGTGAGGTCAGGTATCTGGTTAGTCTTCCCTGGGAGGGGGAGATGTGTGGCGAAACCAACCTCGCCACTGGGTTTTGGAGGGGCCTGGCTACTAGCCTCTTGCCCCAGGATTATGGCCCATTCTATATTTGAAGAAGAAGACAGATCGGCCGCACAGCTTAAATCTGTGGAACTGTTTTGGGCAGGAAAACCATGCTTGCGGCCGGCCAAATGTGACTTTCATGGAATTCGGGAACCCCTGCTCGGATCTGGGTGATTTTTGGATATGTTGTTCAGACAGATCAGAGCTATACATGGAGGTATACATTATGGGGATATGTGGGGTTTTGGGGGGTTTTCTTTGTTTTGGGGAAAAATGTGTGTTTTCTGTCTGTGAATGATTACGTTAGCCCATTACGTTTGGTAATTGTATTTTGTTGATTGCGTCTCAGACAATGCCAGTGTGTTAGTTAATTGCGTCTCAGACAATGCCAGTGTGTTAGTTAATTGCGTCAAAGACAATGCTCATTGTATTTTGTTGATTGCGTTACAGACAGAGGGAAGGGGGTTTTGTGTACAATTGCTGGGAAGGTGTCAATACTGTAAATGCATGTGATTTGCTGTTTTTACAAAACCCTGTGGGTGGTAACCTTGTTGGAAGATGTCTATAAATCAATGCTGTGTGTTCAAATAAAGAGTTCCTGTTTTACCCTTTACCAAGTTGAGGCTGGTGTTTGGGTAACTGATCAACACTGGGGGATTGCTATACGCTGAAGATTTGCTATACTCCCCTGGCATAACTACTAGCTCTTGCAAATGCTGTTCCTGCTCTCTGGATGTAGGAGAGGTTCACCCACTGGAGCCTGGAGCCTTGTCGTAGGTCCAGGGTGGGTAGGAGATAGTGAGACCTCAACCAAGCTTTGGCGGTTCGTGGGGTCTGCAGTGCGTACGGTGTCAAGTGGAGTGCTTGGAGTCCTCGGAAAGCACTAGGAGCATCTATCGACGGAGGTACCCGGTCCGGGTGCCAGGAGATCCGTTACACTCGCCAATTGCAATATTAAAATGTACAAATACTGTCTAATCAACGTCCACTTGAGTCTTCGCCTTTCATAAATAGGTAAAATATCCTAAAAAAGTGATCAAGAAGATGCAATAATTTATATTAATTCGATACATATAGGAAGTGTCATTCATAAATAAATAAAAAGATAAAACCAATCGATGCAGTGTGATAATTCATATGTTGAATCCACTGGATGTAAACTGGTGTAAAATAATATTGTCAATCTTTCATCATTTACATTAAAGAATTTGCTGTGCTATGAAGTACTGTAATAAGAGATCTGTCCATTCATATACTTGGCGTATAACTTAGAAGGATCCTTTTTTGATGAAAAGCGCCTTGCTTTTCTTGCAGCTATACGTATATATAAATAAATATGTCTCTACTTACTTAATAATTGCTTCAGCGTGTACACCAGAGGCATCCCTCGTGGTGTAATTACACTCACCTACACTCGTATTATTGTGAGATTTGTATGTGTCGGCTTTCTGTTTAGCGGCCGTGTACTTTCGGTCCCGAAGAGCTGGAGACACTCCTAATTAAACAGCTAAACCAAAGGTTGGAAAATAAATCCCTCAACCGATATCTAGCAAGTGGAATTATACCAAAAGGTCTCCAACTTTCTAAAAATCCGGCACAAGATTTATACAATGAAACTGTTGAACAAGAATGGGACAATTTATTAATAACTCAATCTAGAGCATTGATACAATTAATTATCAAACAAAGAACTCGAATTTTGGAGGAAATTGGTGAACAAATAAAAGTGATTAAAAAAACAACTGATCACTTTTCTCAAAATGATGAATATAGAAAATGGCAGGAAAGAATTTGTAGAAGTCTAGGCACAATAGAACAAGAGATTATTAAAGTAATAAAATTAAGAATCATGATAGTAATAAGACACTGCTACCATATACACAGAATCTACAGGTGGAGCAATTACAACCTAAGACATAGGGAGCACAACCAGAATCAGAATCAGTATACCCCAACACACAAAGCTCACCTGGAAAGGAGTCAGCAACAAACTCGAGGCAAAATGAACATACCTCAATCCAAACCCCACTATCACTGACATACACAAGACACAAGAAAAAGAGAACATGAAGAGGACAGGGAAAGGAGAGGAAGAATAAACAATTACAGAAATTAACATGAGACAACAATAAGGATGCTATCATTAATTTAAGCACAGTAAAACTCACAAAACCACAAATAAGTCTTTTAAACAAAGGTCTTAAATTTGGACCAACTACCCGACTAAATAGGTTTGATGTATTTATTGGAGTAGAAAAATTTATCAGGAAATTGTGCCTAAAAAAATATATTTTAAAGAACCCATTAGAAAGAAGCCTGACAAAAGAGGAAACATACACTTACACCAGTTTAAAAACAGAAACAAAAATGTACCCTAAACAAGAAATTTGACAAGAGATGGCAGCTTTTAAAAAGAATGTAGAGATAGATATAATGAAGATAAAAGTAAATATATATAATAGGCAAAACCTAACCCCCCAAGAGATACAAGCTATCAAACAACTACAAAAACAAGAAATTATTGTCATTAGAACTGCCGATAAATGGGGCGCAATAGTAATCTTAGAATTAGAACAATATAATGCAGAATGTATGAGACAATTAAATGATGCTACCACATACTACAAACTAGATAAGGATCCCACTGTTGAATACAATAAAGAATTAGAAGTATATGCCAGTGATGGTTTGAAGGAAGGTATTTTACAAGAAAAGGAATTTAAATTTATCACTGGCACCCACAAAAGATTGCCAGTGTTTTACTGTATCCGGAAAGTACATAAAGACCAAAAGAATCCACCTGGAAGACCAATCATCTCTGGCATAGGATCATTAACTTCAAATTTGTCGCAGTGCATAGACAAGATAATACAACCAACAGTAAAAAAGGACTTTTCATACATTAAGCACACAACCCAAATTATTAAAATAGTAAAACATTTGAAATATAAACCCCATTGGATCCTAGGAACACTGGACGTCACTTCGTTATACACTATAATAGAACGTAAACAGGGTATAGAATCTTTAAAGCTACAACTATAAACAAATAGCCAATTACCAAGAGAACAAATTGAGTTTGTACTGAAAGGGGTTGAGTTCATTTTAACTCACAACTATTTTGTTCACCAATCAGATTTTTATTTACAAATAAGAGGGACTGCCATGGGTACGAGGTTTGCCCCAGCTCCGCTAATCTTTTTATGACCCAGTGAGAGTTAACCAATATTCTCCCAAGGCTGGGGGTAGACCTGGTACTCTGGCATAGGTATATTGACAATATTTTTTTCATTTGGAACAAGAAGGAAGAGGAACTTAATGATTTTCTAGAAACAAGCAACAATAATCAAAAGAATCTAAAATTTTCTATGAATTACAAGACATGCCAAGTGGAATTTTTAGACCTATTGATCAAAACAGAATCAAACCAAATGATTTGAAGTACCTATCAGATGGAGATATCTAAAAACAGCTATATTCTCTATACAAGTTGCCATTTACCAACATGGCTTTTAAATATCCCAGGAGATCAATTCAGAAGAATAAAAAGGAATTGTACTAAGAAGGAAGATTTTGAAAATGAGGCACTAATGATGAGGGAACAAGTTATAGTCAAAAAGCATCCAATGGAATTATTGGACAAATCACTCAATAGAGTTAGTAATATGGAAAGGAAAAAGTTTTCTTGAACCAAAAGACTTAGGGGTTACAGTAAATCAGGAAGAACCCATTAGAATAATACTACCTTACAATATACAGTATAAGAAAATAGAAGTCATACTAAGAAAACATTGGCACCATATACTAAGAGACAAGATTGTAGGCCCTCTATTAACGAATGTTCCACAAATTACTTATACAAAGGCCCCTAACCTATCACTGAATGTCGCACCTACAATAATAGAAAGAGAACATAAAGAACCAATTTTACATAAATGGCACAATCTAAAATGCTTTTACAGATGTGGTCAATGCAGTAACTGCAAAATAACAAAATTCCCTAAAAAAACTACAACAATTCTCTCATCAAACAATACTTTCTCCTGGGATATTAAAAATTTTCTAATATGTAATTCAACAAGTGTAATTTATATAATAGATTGTCCGTGCAAGAAACAGTATATAGTTAGGACAAAGAGAACAGTAAAAATACGAATCTCTGAGCTCTTAGCGAACATTAAAAAAGGGTATAAAAAACATTCTTTGTCCCTTCATTTTAAACACAAACATAACAAAGACCCTACAGGGATCAAATTTGAAGCTTTAGAGAAAGTTAAAACACACTGCAGGGGAGGTGACCGCATCCTTAAAAAGTCTAGACAAGTATCAAGACGTATTTATGAATTCGACACTCTACAACGAGAGGCCTTAATTCAGATTTTGAAGTATATGGATTTCTATAGATAAGTGGGAGGGTCCCGCTCTAATGGAACATTGTGTGTCAGGCTGTTTTACCAGCACCACGATCTTCCCTCGGGATGGGACCCCTCCAGTCTCTCTCTTATCAATGTATTCTTTATCAATATATTTCTATCAACAATGAAGATATTAATCCCTTTTTTCCTAAGAATCACATAGACCAGCTTTTATATATATACGTCATTTATATATATTTTTATACATTTTTATATGGACAACCTTTTTATATATGTTTTGATTATTTTATGTGCATTTTAACTGTAAACCATATTAAACAACTAAAATGAGGTAAAATATCAGAAAAGCTACAAACAACGCACAATAAGAAGAAAAAACGCATGAAAACCGCAACAAAAATGCAGATGCGTTTTTGCTATTTTTATCAATATTTTTTGAAATCTTACTGATCACAAAAGAATCATTAATGAACTAAATAAAAGCAAGTAAATAAGGCAAAATCATGTTGGACTATAATGGGATGGCCTGTCCCTTTAAGAGACCCATGTTGGGTTTTGGTGGGTTCTCTAAAGAAAAGTGTATAAAAGGATCTACCCTAGATGTGATTCATAATATGGCCACTGAGGAAGAGGTTAGAAGACCTCGAAACGCGTCTGGCGCAATTAAAGACCGCAACTACCCACTATTACCCGTTCATATTGCCTATCCAATTGCGATACTTAAAAAAAGATTGCAAGACTAAGAAGATCTCTCCTTACGCTTCATTCAGCACCCATCCAGAACTATCAAGTGACAGAAAGAGAAATGCAAGCTCCGATATACAAGTCACGTGACGGAGCATCATGTGAGACACCAATGTCAGCGCGGGGCCGAAAGAAAATGGACGCTACAAAGAAAGCCTACACATACAGATCTCACAACAATACGAGGGTGGGTGAGTGTAATTACGCCTCTGGTGTACACTCTGAAGCAATTATTTAATAAGTAGAGACATATTTATTTATATTCACGTATATCTACAAGAAAAGCAAGGCACTTTTCATCTAAAAAGGATCCTTCTATGTTATACGCCAAGTATATGAATGGACAGATCTCTTATTACAGCTCTTCATAGCACAGCAAATTCTTTATTGTAAATGATGAAAGAGTGACACTAATATTATTTTACACCAGTTTATATCCAGTGGATTCAACATATGAATTATCACAACATCGATTGGTTTTCATCTTTTTATTTATTTATGAATGACACTTCCTATATGTATCTTGATCACTTTTTTTTATATTTTACCTATTTATGAAAGGCAAAGACTCCAGTTGATTGGACAGTAATTTTTAATCTACCTTTCTTATCAAATTGGTTTTAGATATGATTTGGATGGTGAGTGCTAGTTTATTTGTGAATTTTGTACCATTTATTACTATATTGACTGGGTGAGTCATTTTAAACTAAGCACCCCTACCACGGTTAATGAGATAGGAGAGCCACTATACAAACTATATACCGATTCTTAATTCTATTCTGCACATGTCTTTCTGTTATACATACAGTATGTAAGAGTTATGGTATAAAGTGAAAACTTCCCCAGTAGATTACCACTGCGAAGGTGACGATCCTACCCTTTCACTCAGATTTATTTTTTTGTCTGTGACAGATTTTTTGGTCCCTATTAAAATGTTATGGATGCTGACTTTCTATATGCACACAATCCCCTATTCTGACCAAAGAAGACTTTTTTGAGCAATTTTTTTTTATTGAGAGCCACTTTGAAAATACTCTCATTAGCATTTTATGTGCTATGAATTGTCTGGATGTGTGCAACACTGGACTGGAGCAGGTAGAAGTAAGTATCTTGCAAGAAGCAACAGGGGAGAGAATCTTCTCACTGTAGCAGAGATGGCAGGAGGAGGAACATATCTAGCACCACAAATTCAGGGTGCTGCTCATGTCATCCTGCACTGAAAAACTTGTGTAACTGAGGAAAAACTGAGCCTGCAGACTGCCACTAAGGTCTCATGGAAGGATTGGAGAAGAAAGCCATCTTGGTTACCAGAAATGAGTGAGAGATCTAGAATCAGAACCAAAAATAAGAGGGGAGCCATGTTGAGGGCCAGAAATTAAAGAGGAGCTGTCAGAACCCTAGCATCACTGCAGTGCCAGCAGTATCTGGTTGCAAGGGAGACTGGCCGGCTTTCCCTGTGAAGGAGCACCGGCCAATCAGAGCCAGGGCTCACACTTTAGGCACGCTGATGTCACTGGTCACGTGCAATTGGGGCAAATCATGTGAACAGGATTTGCAACCTAATTAAGCAGTCAACCTGCTGGCCACAGGTTGCCTGTGATGGGTTTATTTACTTAGATTGCCTAACTAGCCCTACATTGCCTTGCTGATTTCTGGACCTGTACCCTGTCTCCTGACTGAGCCTTTGGATGAGATCTCCTGGTTTTGACAGCTGGTTACCACTGGTTTTGTCTCTTTGGTTCTGTTTAGATTCCGTTTGGACTCTCCTGGTATAGACATCGGCTTGGTATGCCTCTGGTTTTTGTCTTCTGATTTCTGTGCCATTCTGTCACTATTCTTTTTTTTATTTATTACCCTGGTTTCACTTTCCTGCTTCAGACCTTGCACTTATTTAGAAGGGACTGCCATCCAGTTGTGGGCTGCAATTTAGGGTGGATCATGCAAATAGGTAGGGACAGTGCTAGGCAGAAGATCAGTGCTCCCTGTTCCCTACTGTGATAGGAGCCTTGCTTGGGTCTAGATATAAGGTTGCTGTTGAGGCGGGTATCACAGGTGTCTTAATGATACCCAGGGGGCGCCACAGAGTCTCCAGTGTAGACAATAAAAAAAAATTCAGTTATAGTGGAATACACTATGGAATTGTTACACTTACTTCACCGGGGAGGAGGGTATAGGATAAAGCTCAAGACACCTATACCGCAGCCTCCCCTGCCGAGATCGTTTCAACTGATGTAGTGATGGCTTCCTGGTCCCCAAAAGGATGACACCGGGGCTCCAATATAGTTAGGAAGTTTATTTATTCAGATCGACGCGTTTCGGGAATATATCCCTTTCTCAAGAGCATATACATATATGGGTCTAGATATGACAGGGCAGCCATGGTGGGGATTGCTGAGCTGGTAAAGGGAGGGGTCATCAATGGGACTTAGAAAAAGATAGGCGACTTTTTATGTGTATGGGCTGGGGTGACATGCACAGTACAACAACTGTTAAAAAAGTCTCTGTCTGGGCTTGTTTCTCTGTGATATTCTTTTATTCTTTTGTGATGCCAAACATAAAATACATGATTTTCGGCCTTGTCATCATTTTTGTGTTTTTTGTGCACTTTACATACAGTATTTGATAACTCTTTTAGACAAATAAAATTTAGGTGGTTGGCTCAAATAGAGTTCACTGTATTTTTATATATTACATACAGCAAATATTATAGGTATATTCTTTTTCTAGCCATGTTCAAAAAATGCATCTTATGTAAATTTTTGTTTAACTTGCAGTTGACTTTTGCCGCTAACAGTCTTTTATACTGTAATTTTCAGGTAGACATACACCATGGGGTAATTAGGAGCCTCTGGAGGTTTCAGTAAAAAGACCATTTTTTGTCGTTTTTAAAAATGCTTTCTTCTGGCATCTTGTGGTGAGACAAGCACATTATACCTTGAGAAAGCCACTCCATGTGTGTCTGTTCCTACAGGTTATAGTTACAAATCTTTTCTTTTAAGATTTAGTGGTTAAGTTACAGAAAATGAGATTGGCAAATTATTCATTGAATGAATGAAACAAATACAATCCTTTTTATATACTGAATTGATAACATGATACTTACAGTATATACAGAACTATTATAGTATTTTGTATTTAGCATATGCTTTATGTGAGACTGTTGCCTGAATGCTCTCTATGATTCAAGGCAACAATTACTTTCCAAATTGGTTCTTTTGTGGGTCTATTTTTGTGACATCTAATTTAAGGAAATGTGTGCAGTCTTTGTTCTATTGCTCATATTTGCATTACAGTTTTTTTGTGATTTAAGTTGGTGGATCTTGGGCTCTGTAAGTGTAAGCCTTTTGCCAGCAGTGTACATAGGGAAAATCTGACATAAGACACCAATACAGTGGCATGCAAACGTTTGTGCACCCCTGGTTAAAATTACTGTTACTCTGAACAGTTAAGCAAGTTGAAAATGAAATGGTCTCCAAAAGGCATACAGTTAAAGATGACACATCCTTAGTATTTTAAGCAAAAACGTTGTTTTTACATTTTCATCTTTTACATTTTCAAAATAACAAAAAATGACAGCTTGTAAATGCTTTTTGTAGCCAGCCAAGAGACTTTCAATTCTTGTTTGAGGGATTTTCATCTATGAGAGGTGTTCTTTTCATAAAATTCTATGCCCTTTTATCTCCAAACATACCTTTCCTCATTGTGGGCAAAGAGTTCTATTTTAAGTCGGTCCACTTGTTTCCAAAATGCATTGGGCTTCTTTACATGTTCTTTTGAACATTTCTGACGGTGAATTTTGTGGTGAGGACACAGGAGAGGTATTTTTCTGATGACTCTTCCATGAAGGCAATATTTGTGCAGGTGTTGCTGAACAGTAGAACAATGTGCCAAAACCAAGAGTCTGCTAAATATTCCAGAAGGTCTTTTTCAGTAAAGCTGAGGTTCTGATTTGCCTTTCTAGCAATCCTATGAGCAGCTGTCTCTAAAATTTTTCTTGCTATTCCAGATCTTCTCTTGACCTTGTTCCTGTCAACTGCCATTTCTTTATTACATTTCGAACTAAGGAAATGGCAACCTGAATATTTTTTGCTATCTTCTTATAGCCTTCTCCTGCTTTGTGGGCCTTTCAGGGTGTTAGGCAGCTGCTTGGAAGAACCAAAGGCTACTGTTTTTTGGGACAAGGTTAGAGGAGTCTGGGTATTTAAAAAGTTAATATTAGCCTGGAAATTGGACCCTTTTAAAATGTCGCTTTTATTAGGTTTACTTTAAAAAGCAGAAATATATATACACCCTCTGATAACCGGGTATCCAAAATAATAACAGGACAAGATGTTGCCCAGCTACCACCGTGAATTGGTGAAAAAAAGTGAATAAACAAGATGAATAAGATACGTATAAATTCCAGGGGCATTAATGACATTCATTGGAGGTTGGGGAATGGGTAGAGGGTTGGGCACCTTATTATGGGTATTGGGGATGGTTCTCTCCCTGTACCCGCCCTAAGATAATCCTCTGCCCAGGGATGAACCCTGATGGTGGGATCACCCTGTCCCCGTACCTACCCTGTCTAGCCCTGTACAACCCTGCACATTTGGAATTTTTTACACAAATGATGTCAGTTTTTACCCCGACGCGTTTCCCCACTATGGTTCATCAGGGGGTCGGTTAAGAGATAGTAATTGTCATTGATAACATAATGGATCAGATAACAGGATGATAAAACAGATATTGTTAGATATAATTACTGTGTCCTGGTAGATGCCATGGGGCAGGCCATGTAGGAGGAAGAGAGGACTCACGCTTGTTCTCCTGATGAGAAGGAGATGTCACCTGAGGAAAAAAAATATCATAAATGAACCCACTGTTGGTATTTACCTATATGGTTATCTCGCTCTTTATGTCCCAAGTTCAGGATAACTTACAGGTGAGGTGTCCCCCTGAAGTTTGGACTGCCGCCTGCCGAGCTTGATGGGGCAGTGGGGCATCCCTGTGTTTGTCCAGTTTTAAATGAAAGTGCAGGCGCGCCTTTTACTGTTGGGAGCCGCGTATCCGGTAGGTGGAGCGCATGCTCCGCTACTTCCGGTTACCTGTAACGCAAGCCTCACTTCCGGTCTGCTGAACCGCAGACGTCATTTCCGGATTGGCGATGTTTAAGCGCTCCAGGTTCTCCCCTAGTGATTGAGATATGGGTACGGTGCATCAAGGTTTGGCATCAAATTACCCTCATGTAGTTATTTTATTTAGACGCTCTTTGGCACAGGGGTCATAAAAGGAGGGGAGGGGGATAATTTAATCTGATGTATTTGATTTGGACAGATTAAAATGTTTCATATAAAGCAGCTACATAGGGTCACTTTCAATATGTGATTCAATTGGAGCCACTTTATTATGTATATCATCCCCACACTTACCCAGATTAAATAGGCCCTACTTTACTGAAAAACAGCAAAATATTAACAGGACATAATTGCTTCTAGGCTGTAGCTTTTCTGGTCAGTGGATACGTAAATAAGATAGACGTTATCACCTGATCAGATCAAATAAAAATGATTGAGATAATTTAAGATATTATAACTGGGTGGAGCACGATATAGCTCAGACCCTTCTAATATATTTAATTGAGTACATTGTGTACTCATGACCAGTTCGAAACTGTTTTTTATCTACTCAGGAAGTATAGAGGTGGGTACGGAGGGCAGAGATTCCCGGTCTGTCGTAATTCCCTATTTTACTTTCCAAAAAAATTATATTATGAGGTATGAAAACTTTACAAAAAGCAGGTGAAGGTCAATCGTTCATTGAGACCAGCAGGGCCTTGCGAACGGCATCTATAAATCCATCCTGCTTCTTTCCGCAGAATCTTGTTATCCCAGTCCCCTTTTCTCGGGGACATGGGTACAAGATCCAATGCCGAGAAGCTGAGTGAGCGGGGGTCCCTCGAGTGATATTCGTGTAAGTGACTCGCCACTGGTGTAATTTAAAAAGTTATCTGAGCACTCAAATGTCCTTGGTTTTCCAAGATATTTCTTTCCTTTTTACTCTAAAATTGCACAAAACCAAAATAATACACTGATATTGCTTAAAATGATGAAAAGTGTGTTTCATCTTTAACTTTATGCCTTTTGGAGATCCCTTCATTTTCAACTTTATTAACTGTCCACAGTAACAGTAATTTTGACCAGGGGTGCCCAAACTACATACTACCATTGTGACAAATGAAAATAAATGAAGTATTTAACCCAGTGTATGTTTTTTTTTTTTTTTGCTGTGGCTCTTTGTATAGGAAAGCGTAGTCTTTGCTTTTTTCCATATATCTGAAAAAAGGTGTCACATATCATGCTTGGGAATGCTAAAAGGAGACTCTTTTGGCTTCCATTGTATAAATGGAGCTCTATGGATATGTCTGACAACTATAAAGAGAGATTTTCCCTTCCGTATACAGCAAACATAAGAATGCTATATGAAGTCAAGAGCTAAAGTCAACTAAACATAATTGTGTAATTGTCAAATGTACAGTACAGTGTGGTCACCTCTATACTACAGTGATGTCACCTATATAGTTCAGTGCTCTCACCTCTAGATTACAGTGTTGTCATATTTTTCATATACAACAAACTGCAGTAATTGTTGACCTATCATTTAGTATATCAATACATTTTATTCAGGATTAAAGTTAAATTTTGTTAATTTTTTTTTCATTTTCAACACACAATATAGCTTAGGCTATTACTAAAGATGAACACATTTAAAAAAATTCGATTTGGCGGGTTCGCCGAATTTTCAGATAAAATTTGTTTCGATCCGAATTTATTCACGGTGAATCGCGTTACAAAACAGCTATTTCCTGGCTGCAGAGAGCCCTTATAGTGGTGTAGAACACTGTGCCTTGCAGTAACACGCATAGGGAGTCTGCTGTGGTAGTGAAATAATACTGTGAGTCAGTATGACATGCACATGAAAGGTGTTGCTCTTAGAATCACTGCCCCCTTCACTTATTTGGGCAATCACAGGGCCAAAACTGACCGAATAACTCAAGTATCAACTCAGCCTTACAGGTCCATGTTAGCGTCAAGAAGAAGCGCACTCCTTTTACACCGTCGTTAGCTGATTCCACATAGGTGTCTACAGAACCGGTTCTGTAGAGCATCCGCTTTCACTCAGTCAGCATTTGGTCAGTAATCCATCAGTATTGCTAATGCCAAAAAAAAACAGGAGTGGATCCAATACAGAGATAACATGTGAATGTAATATTTGCATGTCTTCTGTGTTTTGTACCCACTCCTGCTTTTGGCTACCAAATCACAAGCCAATTCTGATGGGACCATACAGGCCTTACAGCTGCTACACAGACAGGATCTGTTGTACATCTCATTTTTCCTTACTTCTGACAGATCAGAAGAAGGATCAAATAAATGATGATGTCAGCCAGGCCGAAAGGCAAAATAGTGGCTCAGTCATGAAGTGGGGAGGGTGGAATAGCATGAGAATTCCACAGAGTGGCCCTATAACATAGTGGTGAGGTGGCAGCATAGGGAGGCCACAGAGTGGCACAATGACAGTGTGGAGGTGGCAGCAGCATGAGGAGAACACAGACTGGCACGGTGACATATTGTGGAGGTGTCAGCAGCATCAGGAGGCCACAGAGTGGCAAGGTGACATAGTGTGGTGGTGGCAGCAGCATCAGAAGGCCACAGAGTGGCAAGGTAACATAGTGTGGAGTTGGTAGCAGCATGAGGAGATTATAGAGCGGAAAGGGGACATAGTGTGGAGGTGGCAGCAGCATCAGGAGGCCACAGAGTGGCAAGGTGACATTGTAGTGAGGTGGAAGCAGCATGAGGAGACCACAGAGTGGCAAGGTGACATAGTGTGCAGGTGACAGAGTGCAGAGGTGGGTGGCACTACCAGTACCCGCTGACAAAGTTGGGTGAAAGAAGGAACACTTGGCATCAGATGTGTGGCATCAGGCGGGTGGCAGTATCAGAATAGTAGCTGAGGCAGGTAGCCAGAAGAAACCGATCTCTTTTGTCAAACTTTTGGTGTGGCACCATGGATGATCTAGTCTGATGCATCAGGCATTGGTGGGTAGAAATCCTGGCTGATCCATGCCTTATTCATCTTGACCAAGGGCAGTCTCTTCACATTTTGGGTGGACAGGCGAGTTCTTCTTGGGGTAACTATGGCCCCTGCCGCACTAAACACCCGCTCTGATGCCAAACTACTGGCCAGGCAGGACAGCTTTTCCAGGGCAAACTTTGTCGGTTGCGGCCACAAATCCAGTTTGGCTGCCCAGTACTCCATAGGATATTCAATGTGGGGTGTCAGGGTGCTGTCCAAGTATGCCATCACCTGCTGGTTCAGGTCCTACTCTATGTCTAGCTGCTGGTGAGTAGTTTATTCACTATGCGGGTGAAGAAAGTTGCTTATTAGCAACTCTAGACTCAGGCTGCTGCTGATGGAGCTGGTACTGCTCCTGCCACCCCACCCGTCCCCAGCAGCCATGGTAGTGGAATGTGAGAGCTGTAAGAAAAGCCCCTATTTTGGACCGGTAGCGAGGGTCAAACAAGGTGGAGAGCCAGAAGTCATCCCTCTGTCAAATGCTGACAATTCACCTGTCACTACTCACTACCCAAGCAAGTGAGTAAGCATCGAGCCATTTGTGCAAGTGACTCAGAGCGACTCCCTGCCTCCATCTCCACTGCATATTGCCACGGTGTGTCTGGGTCCTCTGCCTCCTCTTCCTCATCGCTCTGTACATCCTCTGGCTGCTCCTGCTCCTCCTCTTCTCTCACCTGTGTAGAAAAACCATCCATTTTGCTACACATTGCTTGTGCTCCAATGTCCTCCTCCTCTTCCAGTTCAGCCCCCACACGTCTCATGTGGCCATGAGATCTAGGCGCCACGTCTCCAGTCCCCTGACCAGCCAGATTTACCAGCATCTGTTCCAGGTCATAAAGCAGTGGAATTACATTGTTCATCCCGACTGACAAATAACGTGGCCTCCTCAAAGGGCCTGAGAAAATGGCGGGTGTCAAGCATGAGCTGCCACTGGCTGATATCGAAGTTATACAGGGGAGTCCGCTGGATCATCAAGAAATCGTTTATGACCTTTCTCTGTTCGTATAGTCAGTTCAACTTATGGAGGGTAGAATTCCAACGAGTCGAAAAATCACATATCAGCCTATGTTGGGGGATGCTTAAAGGGGTTCTGCACTTTCATTTAACTGATGATCTATCCTCTGGATAGATCATCAGCTTCTGATCGTCGGGGGTCCGACACCCCCACCGATCAGCTGTTTGAGAAGGCAGTGGCGCTCCAGCAGCGGCGCTCCAGCAGCGGCGCTCCAGCAGCGCCGCGGCCTTCTCACTGTTTACCGCCGGGCCGCCCGCCCACTGACGTCACGATTTGTATCAACTAGAGTGGGCGTGGCTAAGCTCCATTCAAGTGATTCAAACAGCTGATCGGCGGGGGTCCCGGGTGTCGGACCCCGGCCGATCAGAAGCTGATGATCTATCCAGAGGATAGATCATCAGTTAAATGAAAGTGCAGAACCCCTTTAAGATGGGTATGCTTTGCGATGTATGAGTGGCTGAAGTGCATGCAAAGTTTCCTGGCCATTTTTAGGATGTCTGCAGATGGGTGGAAGACTTCAGGAACCACTTGACAACTAGATTGAACACGTGTGCCATGCAGGGCACATGGCTCAGCCCTCCTGGACACAGTGCCAACACCATGTTTTTCTCGTTGTCGGTCACCATGTTTCCGATTTTGAGTTGTCGCGGAGAAAGCCAGGATTCGATTTCTTGCTGAAGGACACGAAGCAGTCCCTCCCCTCTGTGACTCCGTTCGCCCAGGCAAACGAGGTGCAGAACAGCGTGACACCACCGTGTCCTGCACATGTGGTATGCTGGAGGGGCACTGTGAATTGTCCCTGCAGTGGAGGCTGAGGACATAGTGGAGGATGAGGAGGCAGAGGGGGACCAAATGCGTTAGAATGTGGAGGCGGAAGCGGCATCACCTGGCTAAATTGCTGGTGTGGCTGTGCAAGAATCACATTCACCCAGTGGGCCATAAAGGACATGTATTGTCCCTGACCGTAGTTACAGATCCACACGTCTGCCATGCACTGCTACTTCCTGGGCAAGTAGGCTCCTGCGAAGCGGGTGGTCTACCCTGTGCACGTTTGGCTCCTGACCTCCCACTGCTGCCACCCAGCTGACTCCCAGCCATGCTAGCAACATGCTGGCTCCGCTGCTGCATCACGGGCAAGCTGCCACCCTCTTCTCCCAATGATGATGAAGCCTCTTCGCCACCCGGCTCCCAAGTGCGATCAGCTACATCATCATCATCGAGTATTGTCTGCACATCACTGATGTCCTCCTCAACCGTCTTTGGGTCAGTAGCCTGACCGCTCGTAACACCAGCTCCCACGCCACTTTCCTCATCACTACTTGCCCACCTAGTGGAGGAAGCGGCAGATGTCCCCTCCACATCTTGGCTTGCCAGTAGCTGCTGACTGTCTTCTAGTAGCTTGTCTTCACTGTATAGTGGAGATAAGCCCACAGCATACAATACTCTGTCTGAGGAAACAAAAAAAGGACAGAGGCAGGTTGAGGGCACAGGGCCTTCTCGTGGGCCATGCCAACTAAGGGTTGTGTCTGACAAACCCACTGACTCTTGGCTGGGGGTGGTTGATGTGACTTGCGACATAGTCGAAGATCGAGTCAGCCATTCAAGAACCTCTGAGTTGCTGTTCAAGACACGACCGCTAGCTGACACTAGGAGCTCAGGTCTCTCTAAGTAACCCCTGCTGCCACAGCCCCTTACTCTGCTGTGACCAGTGCCTACACCAGAAACATTTAGGCCTCTGCCACTCCCGTGTGCAGGGCCTGGCATTTCTCTGTCTGACATACTGTTTAGTGTTGGGCGCGAATATTCTAATTGTGAATTTTAATAGCGAATATCGCCACTTCGAGAATTTGCGAAGATTTAGAATATAGTGCTTTATGGTCATGAGTAAGGACCTGGATTGTGTGGTCCGAAACGCGCAGACCGTTTACCCTGTCTTGTTTTGGAAAGTTTTACCGCATGAATTAAAACTCATCATTTTAACCTCTTGCCGTCACACTAACGCCGATAAACGTCAGGACGGCGGCGCTCTCAGGTCTCAGCGACGCCTATTGGCCTCATCTCGTGAGACCCGAAATTCCGCGTGAACGCGCGCGCGCATGCAAAAACATCGTAAAATCGCTGCTGCGCTATAAAGATCACTTTTGAGCTTTTGGGATCTTTATTAGCGATCACAGCTTTACTTCGCAAGCACTCCTATGTCCTTTCCCCTCTTTTTTTTTTTTGCACATTTTTGGGCAGAGATTTTTTCATTCACATTGATCGATGCTAATGAATAAATCTGTGCCATTCATTTTTTTTTTCAGCCCAGAGGCTGAACGGAAAAAAAAATCTCATTACCCGTATGCTCAATATAAGGAGAATAGCAGAAACTCCTAATGCTGGCCATACATGTAATGATTGTGGAGACCCTCAAATGCCAGGGCAGTACAAACACCCCACAAATGACCCCATTTTGGAAGGAAGACACTCCAAGGTATTCACTGAGGGGCATATTGAGTTCATGAAAGATTGAACTTTTTGTCACAAGTTAGTGGAAAGGGAGACTTTGTGAGAAAAAACAACAAAAAAATCAATTTCCGCTAACTTGTGCCAAAAAAAAAAAATCTTCTGTGAACTCGCCATGCCCCTCACTGAATACCTTGGGGTATCTTCTTTCCAAAATCGGGTCACATGTGGGGTGTTTATACTGCCCTGGCATTTTAGGGGCCCTAAAGCGTGAGAAGAAGTCTGGAATCCAAATGCCTAAAAATGCCCTCCTAAAAGGTACACATTGGCCCATTTGCGCATCTTGGCAAAGGGGATGTGTCACTCATGTGGTATCACCGTACTCAGGAGAAGTAGGGCAATGTGTTTTGGGGTGTATTTTTACATATACCCATGCTGTGTGAGAGAAATATCTCTGTAAATTGACAACTTTGTATAAAAAAATGAAAAAAGTTGTCATTTACAGAGATATTTCTCACACACAGTATGGGTATATGTAAAAATACACCCCAAAACACATTGCCCTACTTCTCCTGAGTACGGCGATACCACATGTGTGACACTTTTTTGCAGCCTAGGTGCACAAAGGGGCCCAAATTCCAATGAATACCTTTAGGATTTCACAGGGCTTTTTTACGCATTTGAATTCCAAACTATGTCTCACGCTTTAGGGCCCCTAAAATACCAGGGCAGTATAAATACCCTACAAGTGACCCCATTTTGGAAAGAAGACACCCCAAGGTATTCCGTGAGGGGCATGGGGAGTTCATGTAAAAAAAAAAATTGGGTCACAAGTTAGTGGAAAGTCCAACGAGTACCTTTAGGTTTTACAGGGTTGCCCACAATTTAGCCCCGCCCAAAATGCCAGAACAGTAAACACACCCCACAAATGACCCATTTCGGAAAGTAGACACCCAAAGGTATTCACTGAAGGGCATAGTGAGTCCGTGGGAGATTTTTTATTTTTTTTGCCAGAAGTTAGCAGAAACGGAAACTTTATTTTTTTTTATTTTTTTCTCAGAAGGTTTCATTTTCCGCTAACTTGTGGAAAAAAAAAAAATCATACATGAACTCACCATGCCCCTCCACGAATACTTTGGGGTGTCTTCTTTCTAAAATGGGGTCATTTGGGGGGTATTTATACTATCCTGGCATTCTAGCACTTCAAGAAACATGACAGGTGCTCAGAAAGTCAGTGCTGCTTCAAAATGCGGAAATTCACATTTTTGTACCATAGTTTGTAAACGCTATAACTTTTGCGCAAACCAATAAATATACACTTATTGGATTTTTTTTTAATCAAAGACATGTGGCACAATAAGTTCTGACACAAACTTGCATAGAAATAGCAACCAATAGCAAAGTTGCCTACCCCTTACTATATAAGAACCTCCTCAGCAGCAATTTTCTGCAGTTTTATGCAGTTCTGGGAAAGACAGCAGTGTCATTGCTGTGCTCTGTGCTTTGCTGAGTCATTACATTAGTTAGTTAGCTTATACACTCACCTGAAGAATTATTAGGAACACCATACTAATACGGTGTTGGACCCCCTTTTGCCTTCAGAACTGCCTTAATTCTATGTGGCATTGATTCAACAAGGTGCTGATAGCATTCTTTAGAAATGTTTGCCCATATTGATAGGATAGCATCTTGCAGTTGATGGAGATTTGAGGGATGCACATCCAGAGCACGAAGCTCCCGTTCCACCACATCCCAAAGATGCTCTATTGGGTTGAGATCTGGTGACTGTGGGGGCCATTTTAGTACAGTTGTTTCTTGAACATTGTCATGTTCAAGAAACCAATTTGAAATGATTCGAGCTTTGTATTATGGTGCATTATCCTGCTAGAAGTAGCCATCAGAGGATGGGTACATGGTGGTCATGAAGGGATGGACATGGTCAGAAACAATGCTCAGGTAGCCCGTGGCATTTAAATGATTGCCAATTGGCACTAAGGGGCCTAAAGTGTGCCCAGAAAACATCCCCCACACCATTGCACCACCACCACCAGCCTGCACAGTGGTAACAAGGCATGATGGATACATGTTCTCATTCTGTTTATGCCAAATTTGGACTGTTGGACTTGAATGTCTCAACAGAAATCGAGACTCATCAGACCAGGCAACATTTTTCCAGTCTTCAACAGTCCAATTTTGGTGAGCTTGTGCAAATTGTAGCCTCTTTTTCCTATTTGTAGTGGAGATGAGTGGTACCCGGTGGGGTCTTCTGCTGTTGTAGCCCATCCGCCTCAAGGTTGTTGCGTGTTGTGGCTTCACAAATGCTTTGCTGCATACCTTGGTTGTAACGAGTGGTTATTTTAGTCAACATTGCTCTTCTATCAGCTTGAATCAGTCGGCCCAGTCTCCTCTGACCTCTAGCATCAACAAGGCATTTTCGCCCACAGGACTGCCGTATACTGGATGTTTTTCCCTTTTCACAGCATTCTTTGTAAACCCTAGAAATGGTTGTGTGTGAAAATCCCAGTAACTGAGCAGATTGTGAAATGCTCAGACCGGCCCGTCTGGCACCATCAACCATGCCACGCTCAAAATTGCTTAAATCACCTTTCTTTCCCATTCTGACATTCAGTTTGGAGTTCAGGAGATTGTCTTGACCAGGACCACAACCCTACACGCATTGAAGCAATTGCCATGTGATTGGTTGACTTGATAATCACATTAATGAGAAATAGAACAGGTGTTCCTAATAATTCTTTAGGTGAGTGTATATATATAATACAGATAGTTAGTGGGAGACAGTCAGTGTAGGTTAGATTGCGATATAGTGTAGCCGGTTCCAGTGCAGGGTGTTAGGTAGTGTGAGAGGGTCTGCTGTCCATACATACATGCTACAGACATAGTGCTGTGATGTCACAAGTTCACAACAATACTTAGTGCACCAATCATTAATATGTAGTCATACCTGCTTAAATGTGAAGTTGCACGTATTGCGCCAAAATATGTGCATCATTAATTGTCAATTTGCGCAATTGCGAATATATTGAAGCAATCTATCTATATATATATATATATATATATATATATATATATATATATAGCTATTGTAATGTTCTGCTGTGCCAACCATTTTCTCCAGTCTCTGGAAACTTCTAGCAGCTTGAAAAATGTAGCAAAAGTGACCCGTGTCTGTATTACGCATGCAATACACGCATATTACATTTTCGATTGTCGCAATCAAGAAAATAATGGTGAATTCTCGAATTCGCAAATGTATAACGAATATTCGCCCAAATATTAGCAAAATATTGCGAATTCGAATATTGCCCCTGCCGCTCATCACTTATACTGTCAGATCAAATAAATAGATAAAAAGGAAATTAAAACACCCCAAAACCGTCTGTAATTTTCTTACTTTACCTCACCATGGCTAAAAAGCCCTTATATTCCACACTAATACACACAAAAAGGGGCTTTAAAACATAAAATTGCACCGTTGAACGGCAAATATATTTTTCTTTTGCCACTAATACACGCCACAAAAGGCTTTAGAACATATAACTGCAACTCTGAACGGCAAATATATTTTTATTTTGCCGCTATTATACAACAAAAAGGGCTTTAGAACATTTAACTGCATCGCTGAACGACAAATATATTTTTATTTTGCCACTATTACACAACAAAAAGGGCTTTAGAACATATAACTGCACTGCTGAACGGCAAATATATATATTTTTTGCCACTAATACACGCCACAAAAGGTTTTAGAAGATATAACTGCACCGCTGAATGGCAAATATATTTTTATTTTGCCACTAACACACATGCAAAAATAGCTTTAGAACATATAACTGCACCGTTGAACGGCAAATATATTTTTATTTTGCCACTATTACATGACAAAAAGAGCTTTAGAACATATACCGTATTTTTCACCATATAAGACGCACCGGCCTATAAGACTCACCTTAGTTTTTTAGGAGGAAAATACTAAAAAAATATTTTTGAACCAAAAGTTGTGCTTTTGGTGGGTTTTGAACTAATGGTGGTCTGTGGATGACACTATTATGGGGGATCTGTGAATGGCACTGTTATGGGGGTCTGTGGATGGCACTGTTATGGGGGATCTGTGGATGACACTGTTATGGGGGCATCTGTGGATGGAACTGTTATTGGGGCATCTGGAAATGGCACTGTTATGGGGGAATCTGGAGATGGCATGACACTGCTATGTGTCATACACAGATCTCCCCCCATAACAGTGTCCCTGTGTATTGAATGACCCCCAATACATAGGGTATGGGTCGGCATCTTGTTTTGTAATGGCAGCGGGGCCCGGTGCAGTCACTGTATTCTATTACACTGGGCCCAGCTCACTGTAGTAATCATATAGGCAATGTTAAACTGTAGAATTCCTCTCCAATCCAGGCTGTAGTACTAACTACTAACTTCCATAGCAGACAGGAGGCTGGGCAGCAGCAGCTTAACTTAGTACATCACTCGCGTGCGCCACCTGCTTCATTCATAAAGTGGGAGGAGCAGGCCAGTGATGTAATGAGTTACGTTGGCCTCCTGCCTGCTACGGAAGATTGGAGTAAGTACTACAGGCTGGATTGGAGAGAAATTCAGTTTAACATTGCCTATATGATTACTACAGTGAGTGAGGCCTGGTATAATAGAATACAGTGACTGCACCGGGTTACGCTGCCATTACAAAACAAGATGCCGGCCCCTAGCCCCTCCTCCCTCCCCGCTGATACACACGTCGGCCACGCTGTGCAGCAGTAGTGTATCAGTGTAAATTGCAGCATTCACCCTATAAGACGCAGTGATATTTTTCCCCCACTTTCATGGTAACTTCACCACTGAACAGCAAATATATTTTTATTTTGTCACTATTACACGACAAGAAGGGCTTTATAACATATAACTGCATGCTGAACGGCAAATATATTTTTATTTTGCCACTGTTGTTGTGGAAAACCATTCGGGAAACGCAGTCTTCAGGAAGAATAAGGTTTATTGCGGTTAGCCAGGAGTATTAACAGCTTTAATCGCACAAAGGAAAATGCTCAAAGGGGGAGAGGCCCACATTCATCTTATACACATAACCATCCTAAAGTTTACATACTTGTCCTATCCTCATTGTATAGGTTAACATCTCTACAACCCCATTGGTCATCTTTATATATTGATAATGCGTGCTTGCTTCATGTTCTTCTTGGCCAACATCTGTTCCTCATTACCAATGCTTGCTTCATCTAATCTATAACCCCTCACCCAAGTGAGAATATCCCACCTTAGGAATGTGTACACACACAAGATTTGGGAATGTAGTGTCTGGTATAATTAGGCGGCATTATACTATATATTTTTAATTTTCTCCTTCATTCCCCCCTGTTGTTTGTTTTCCCAACACACACACACACACACACACATACTTACATTTATACTACACACACAATTTCTCTGGCTTTCTGCAATTCAACATATGATATTCTCCTCATCCAATGAACAAAGTTCACACTCCGGACCCTTGACTTCCTCTGTAGCAACAGGTGCGTAGGCAATCATCATGGTGGCTTTCAAGAACAATCTTTTACAACACGAAGAACAACAATAGGCCTACAAGACACAATAACAGTACTGGAGCACATGCAAGCATGACAGTCTACAGTAATGGCAAGAACCAAGATGGAAGATTCAAAGACCACCCTGAGAACCAGTCACCTGTAGCTCCAGATTCATCAATCATTTGCTTACTCAAGGAATGGAGGTGCTTGATGCCCCCAACAAGAGTCTTATTTTGCTCATCATCATTCGCTAGGATGAAAGTACAGCATCTCTCATATTTGACCAACTTGCATCGTGTGTTTGCCCATTCCCATCATTAGAATAACATATATTAAATTCCCTCTTTTCTGTGACTTTGAGACAAGGTCACAAAATCTCTGCATACTTTTTACATCGATCAGTATTGTTTACCAAACTGGAATCGGAAGTGAAGTTCTAAAGAGTCTGGCCTGCACAATCACAATACTTCTACGAAACCTACTAATATTCCAAATCTTTTTTCAGCTAAACCTGAAAATACACATGTTATATACAAACCGGATTCCAAAAAAGTTGGGACACTATAGAAATCGTGAATAAAAACTGAATGCAATGATGTGGAGGTGCCAACTTCTAATATTTTATTCAGAATAGAACATAAATCACGGAACAACAGTTTAAACTGAGAAAATGTACAATTTTAAGGGAAAAATATGTTGAATCAGAATTTCATGGTGTCAACAAATCCCCAAAAAGTTGGGACAAGGCCATTTTCACCACTGTGTAGCATCTCCCCTTCTTCTTACAACACTCAACAGACGTCTGGGGACCGAGGAGACCAGTTTCTCAAGTTTAGAAATAGGAATGCTCTCACATTCTTGTCTAATACAGGCCTCTAACTGTTCAATCGCCTTGGGCCTTCTTTGTTGCACCTTCCACTTTATGATGCGCCAAATGTTCTCTATAGGTGAAAGATCTGGACTGCAGACTGGCCATTTCAGTACCCGGATCCTTTTTCTACGCAGCCATGATGTTGTGATTGATGCAGAATGTGGTCTGGCATTATCTTGTTGAAAAATGCAGGGTCTTCCCTGAAAGAGATGACGTCTGGATGGGAGCACATGTTGTTCTAGAACCTGAATATATTTTTCTGCATTGATGGTGCCTTTCCAGACATGCAAGCTGCCCATGCCACACGCACTCATGCAACCCCATACCATCAGAGATGCAGGCTTCTGAACTGAGCGTTGATAACAACTTGGGTTGTCCTTGTCCTCTTTGGTCCGGATGACATGGCGTCCCAGATTTCCAAAAGGAACTTTGAATCGTGACTCGTCTGACCACAGAACAGTCTTCCATTTTGCCACACTCCATTTTAAATGATCCCTGGCCTAGTGAAAACGCCTGAGCTTGTGGATCTTGCTTAGAAATGGCTTCTTCTTTGCACTGTAGAGTTTTAGCTGGCAACGTCGGATGGCACGGTGGATTGTGTTCACTGACAATGGTTTCTGGAAGTATTCCTGAGCCCATTCTGTAATTTCCTTTACAGTAGCATTCCTGTTTGTGGTGCAGTGTCGATTAAGGGCCCGGAGATCACGGGCATCCAGTATGGTTTTACGGCCTTGACCCTTACGCACAGAGATTGTTCCAGATTCTCTGAATCTTCGGATGATGTTATGCACAGTTGATGATGATAGATGCAAAGTCTTTGCAATTTTTCACTGGGTAACACCTTTCTGATATTGCTCCACTATCTTTCTGCGCAACATTGTGGGAATTGGTGATCCTCTACCCATCTTGGCTTCTGAGAGACACTGCCACTCTGAGAAGCTCTTTTTATACCCAATCATGTTGCCAATTGACCTAATTAGTGTTAAATGGTCTTCCGGCTCTTCGTTATGCTCAAATTTACTTTTTCCAGCCTCTTATTGCTACTTGTCCCAACTTTTTTGGGATTTGTTGACACCGTGAAAATTTGAATCAACGTATTTTTCCTTTAAAATGATACATTTACTCGGATTAAACGTTTGATCTGTCATCTACGTTCTATTACAAATAAAATATTGACATTTGCCATCTCCACATCATTACATTCAGTTTTTATTTACAATTTGTTTAGTGTCCCAACTTTTTTGGAATCCGGTTTGTACCTGCCTCCACAAAATATTGATTAATTGGTTCTATATACCTTCTTAGACAAAATGCTGATTAAGGGATGCGATATACCTGCTTCCACCAAAGATTGATTGAGGTCTGTGATTCACCAGCTTCCACAAAATACTGATTGAGGGGTGCATTACTACATACCTGGTTCTACAAAATATTGATTCAGGTGTTCTATATACCTGTTTCCACAAAATACTGATTGAGAAGTGGGATATACCTGCTTCTACAAAATACTGATTAGGGGTTCTATATACCTGCTTCCACAAAATACTGACTGAGGGGTGCGATATAACTGCTTTCACAAAATACTGATTGAGGGGTACTATATACCTGCTTCCACAAAATATTGATTGAGGACTGTGATACACCGGCCTCCAAAAAATACTGATTGAGGGGTGCAATATACCAGCTACCACCAAATATTGATTCATGGGTTCTATATAACTATTTCCACAAAATACTGATTGAGGGGTGCGATATACCTGATTCTACAAAATACTTAACGGGTTCTATATACCTGCTTCCCCAAATTTCTGATTGAGGGGTGCAATATACCTGCTTTCACAAAATATTGATTCAGGGGTTCTATATACCTGCTTACACAAAATACTGATTGAGGGATGCGATATACCTGCTTTCAACAAATATTTATTCAGGTGTTCTATATACCTGTGTCCACAAAATACTGATTGAGGGGTGAGATATACCTGCTTCTACAAAATAATGATTAAAGTGTTGTATATACCTGCTCCCGCAAAATACTGAATAAGGGGTGGGATAGTGAAAATGTATTACCTGGAATTTTGCTTTCCATGAGTCCGAGTGCCTTCGGACTCATGGAAAGCAAAATTCCAGGTAATACATTTTCACTTTCCCTTGACGCCCTCGGCAGCACATGAAGGGATATGCATAGATACTGAAGGGAGAGAATTACTGAACGGCTGCACTCAACACCGCAGTGCCAAAGGCTGAGCTCTTATTATCTATGTCCAGCCGGTAGTGCTTCATGAAGGTAGATGGCGTAGACCATGATGCTGCTCTAGAGATTTCTTCTAGGGAGACATGCGCTTGTTCAGCCCAAGATGTTGCTGTGGCCCTAGTTGAGTGGGCTCTAATCAGAGAAGGAGGAGAGATGCCCTCTATTGTGTATGCCTCCAAAATGATAGACTTGATCCATCTTGCCAGGGAAGCCTTAGATGCCTTGTGACCTTTATTAGGACCGGAGTATAGCAAAAACTGATTTTCATCTAGTCTAAAATTCTCTGTTTTCTGAAGGTAGATCTCTACTGCTCTCTTGACATCTAGGGTGTGCCAGCGGGCTTGGGGTCTGGGAAAAAAACTGGTAGAAACGCTTTTCGGTTGACCTTCTGAGGACCAATGACAGATCCCAAATAGGCATAGGGTGTCTCAGGACCGGTCTAAGCTTTTTAATGGCCTTGAAGAAGCGATTAATTAAGAGATGATGTCCGAACTTGCCCTCTGTCATGTGCACTTTCAAGGTGTTTGGAGTAAGACCTTTCTGGAATCCATCTCGCAAGAACTGGAGGATAACAGGAACTGTAATATCTGAACATTCATTTTCTGACATCCAGGATGGAAATTTCCTCCATATCGTTTCATACTTGATATTTGTAGAAGCTTTCCGGGAGGAGAGTAGGGTATTGATGACAGGGACAGACAGACCTTTTCCTTCTAGTCTGGACCTCTCAGTCTCCAAGCTGTGAGATGAAGTTTGTTCAGATGCTGATGAAAGAGGCCGTTCTGAACTAGTAAGTCGGGATGAGATGGAAGCTTTCAGTAGACTCCTTTGGATAACTGGAGTAGAAGTGGGAACCATGGCCTGCGTGGCCAAAAAGGAGTAATCAATATAGCTTGAGGTTTCTCTAATAGAATCTTCTGCAGGACTCTTAAGATGAGAGGCACCGGAGGAAAGATATAAACATATTGGTCTTTCCAAGTTATAGAAAAAGCATCCACCGCTGCCGGATTCTGGAATCTGTTAAGAGAACAGAACTTGGGAAGTTTGCTGTTTTCCCTAGAGGCCATCAGATCTATAGACGGAGTACCCCATCTGGCTGTAATCTGCAGGAAGTATTTCTGGTTCAGCTCCCACTCGGTTTGTCTGATCTTCCTCCGACTCAGAAGATCCGCCTGAGTATTCAACGAGCCTTTGATGTGTAACGCCCTTAGGCTTTGTACGTGCCTTTCTGCCCATGCAAAGATCTTCTTGCATAATGCAAGGAGTAAATGGCTCCGGTGCCCCCCTGTTTGTTTATGTAAAAAATTGCAGGGTGATTGTCCGTCTGAATTAGGACTGACTGGTCTTCCAAATCTGTCCGAAAGTGTTGTAATGCCAGCTTGATGGCCTTCAACTCCCTGAAGTTCGAGGACAGCTGTTGTTCTGTGCAGGACCAAGAACCTTGAACCCAACTGCTTCCGAGATGGGCTCCCCAGCCCCGGGAGGAAGCATCCGTTGTAACAGTCACTGTAGGTATTAGCTGGAAGGGTCTGCCCCTGGATAAATTCCTTCCTCTTAACCACCATTTCAGCTCCGCGATTGTAGAAGGTCTCAACCTGACACGGGCTGAAAGATTGTGGTTGTGCTTCCAAACCTGAAGCAAGTCCTGTTGTAATTCTCTTATGTGGGCCTGAGCCCATGGAACTGCATCTATTACTGATGTCATATGACCCAGGGTTTTCATCACCTTGTGGACTGTAGGTCTTTGGCCAGTAATTAAGGTCCTTATTGATGATGTGACAGAGTTTATCCTGGAGGTTGGGAGATACAGGGTCATGGTGCAAGTGTCTATCCTGAAGCCTAGAAACGTTTTGGATGTTGCTGGCTGGATGTCGGATTTGTCCCAATTGATCAAAAAACCCAGAGACTGAAGCAGCTTGATGACTTTCAGGAGATGAGAATTCAGCGAGTCCCTGGTGGGTGCCACTACAAGCCAGTCGTCCAGGTACGGAAACACCTGCAAGGCTTGTAGGCGTAAACTTGCAACGGCGATTATGGCCAATTTCGTGGAAATTCTGGGTGCTGATGAGAGACCGAACGGCAGGGCTTTGAATTGAAGATGTTTTATCTTTCCTCCCATGACAATTGCAATCCTCAAAAAGCATCTGGATGAGTTCTTTATTGGGACATGGAGATAAGCATCTCTCAGGTCGATGGAAGCCAAGAAGTGACCTTCCTGAAGCAAAGACGTGATCGATCTTATGTTTTCCATCTTGAAATTATTTTTTTTGATAAATTGGTTCACGTAGCGGAGGTCTATAATTAGACGCCACTTTCCCTCTGGCTTGGGGACTGGAAACACTCTGGAATACACTCCTGTTTCATCTTGCTGTCTTAGAACAGGTTCCAGAGCACCCTTTAGAATGAATTATTTTACGAGGTCTATGACCCAAAGTTCTTCTCTTGGACGTCGGATAAACTCCAGTGAGTAGCCTTCTTTTACGATCCTCAAGGTCCAATTGTATGAGGAAATTTCTTGCCATGCTGCGTAGAATTGAGTAAGCCGTCCTCCTACCCTCTGGCTTCTGGCGTCAGAAACCCTCTTTGGAGGGTTTATCTTCTGGTCTCTTCCTACTCTTATCCGATGTCCTGGCAAAAAATCTTCGGTCAGATCCTCTCCTGTCCGAACGCCCGCGAAAATCGGATCTCTGAAAGCGTTGTCTTCTAAAGGGCCGAAAACTTCTGGATTGAAATCTGCCCCTAGAAAGAGGAAATTCCAGAGCTTTATCCTCTTTATTGGTTTCCAAAAGAGTGTCTAACTGCGAGCCGAACAGACGCCCAGGTTCAAATGGAAGAGAGCAAAGGTTGTTCTTGGAGGGGAAATCACCCGACCACAATTTCAACCAGATCGACCTCCTAATAGAGTTGGAGCCATATTTTTGCCATATTTTTGGCCAGGCCTTTCAGGGTGTCTATGGGAAAGTCACATAGGAACTCTGCCGCGATCTTCAAGGAAGGGAGCTGCTGAAGTAAATCCTCTCTATTAACACCATCTTCAATATCCCTTCCCAGTTGACTCAACCATACCCTCAGGGCACGGGCTACAGGCACTGCTGCCATGGACGCCATCTTCAGGGAGGCTATATAAGAATGAAGCCGCTTCAGGAGATTATCTGCCTTCTTATCCATAGGATCCTTCAACAACGTGGAGTCATCAAACGGAAAAAAGGACCTCTTCGCTAGTCTGGCCACTGCAGGATCGACCTTGGAAGGAGCCCCCCACTTTTCACATTCAGCAGGGTCTATTCTGTACATAGCCTTCGCTCTTCTTCCTGAATCCATTTTCCTTAAAGGATATTTCCATTCCTTCTGGATGATAGATTCAAGCACCGGATGACTGGGAAAGACCCACGCTTTCTTCTTAGGAAAGTAAAACAGGCTCCCCTCATCTTGGTCGGCTCGCTTCTCCGTCTTGGATTCAATTATATGCTTGACATCCTTGATGAGACGGTTAATATCTTCTTTCTTGAACAAAATATTCTCCTCTGTGGCCGGTTCTGGATCTGAGCTAGAGCCAGAAGACACCTCCCCTTCTGAGTGAGAAGACCTCTCGGCAGACGTAGAAGGGCTAGGGTCAACCCGTTTCCTCTTATGCGTCTTCTGTCTCTTAGATTGAGACAGAAAGGATTCAAGTAGAGAAATCAATTTTTTAGTATTGTCTTCAGAGATGACCTCCGGCTGGGTACAGGCTGCGCAAATGTTAGATGTATAACCCTCAGGAAGCGGTCTAATACAAGTGATACATAAGGGCTGCTTTTTCTTTTGTCTCTTCACACGCCTGGGTGAGGATTCCGGGGAATGGGAAAACGCCTCTAGTCGGCAGCTTCCACAATAATCATCCTGGTGGTCATCAGGGAGAGGCTGGTCGCAGGATTGGCACAGCCTGTGCCTGTGCTTCCTGGATCTCTTTCCTCCTAAGCTGGACATCTGGAGAAAGAATAGATTAATTTAAAATGACATAAAGCCAAATTAATTGGCTGTGATCAGATGAGAACAGGAGCCAGGACCAGGGGTACCTCAAAGATAAAAGAGCTCGGCTTCCAAAGCACCAGGGCAGCAAGAGCAAGGAATATACCACCTTAAATAATAGAAACTTTTGAATTTGCTGCCAGAAACTCCGGGGGCGGTGCCCGCTGATGACGTCAGCCGCCGCCGAACGCTGCGTTCCACAAGCGCCGCCATTGCCGCTCAGAGAAGAAACAGCGCTGGAGCGACATGAGAGTACAGACGAACCTCCCAGCAGAGCAGCCATACAGGTAGAAAGGAGAGCTTATACAGAGCAGCGCCAAGGCACCCCCATGGCTAGCTGAACTCTGAGCCAAAAACCTGGGACACCCCCCAGGCATGAGGGCTTACAGGAGAGGTGGGCAATGGACCTGTCCAGAATGAGGACATAAAAAAACACATTGGAGGTCTGCCAGAGTTTTATAGGAACCTACAGGATCATTAATTAATCAATTATCTTGTTTGTTATCTAGGTGGGCGGTCCTGGGGCGAAAATGGGACTCCGTTAACCCTTCATGTGCTGCCGAGGACGTCAGGGGAAATACCTGCTTCCACAAAATACTGATTAAGGGGTTCTATATACCTTCTTCCACAAAATGCTAATTGAGGGATTTGATATACCTGCTTCCACAATAGATTGATTGAGATCTGCAATTTACCGGCTTCTACAAAATACTTATTGTGGGGTGCGATATACCTGGTTCTACAAAATACTGATTAAAGGGTTCTATATACCTGGTACCACAAAATATTGATTGAGGGGTGCGATATGTCTGCTTCCACAAAATATTGATTAAGGGGTTTGATATACCTGCTTCCACAAAATACAGATTAAGGGGTGCGATATACCTGCTTCCACCAAATATTGATTCAGGTGTTCTATATACCTGTATCCACAAAATACTGATTGAGGGGTTAGATATACCTGCTTCTACAAAATACTGATTAAGGTATTCTATATACCTGCTTCCGCAAAATACTTATTGAGGGGTGCAATATACCTGCTTCCACAAATTACTGTTTAAGGGGTATGATATACCTGCTTCCACAAAATACAGATTGAGGGGTGCGATATACCTGCTTCCACCAAATATTGATATAGGTGTTCTATATACCTGTTTTCACAAAATACTGATTGAGGAGTGAGATATACTGTACCTTCTTCTACAAAATACTGATTAAGGTATTCTATATACCTGCTTCCACAAAATACTGATTGAGGGATGCAATATACCTACTTCCACCATAGATTGATTGAGATCTGCAATTTACCGGCTTCTACAAAATACTTATTGAGGGGTGCGATATACCTGGTTCTACAAAATACTGATTAAGGGGTTCTATATACCTAGTACCACAAAATATTGATTGAGGGGTGCGATATGTCTGCTTCCACAAAATATTGATTAAGGGGTTTGATATACCTGCTTCCACAAAATACAGATTGAGGGGTGCGATATACCTGCTTCCACAAAATACTGATTGAGGGGAGCGATATACCTGCTTCCACCAAATATTGATTCAGGTGTTCTATATACCTGCTTCCACAAAATACTGATTGAGGGGTGCAATATACCT